>NW_027468848.1:25754081-25836581 GCF_046254945.1 Alosa pseudoharengus | reverse complement strand
ACACACAATCAAATCAACGGACCCAGGAAGACGGTGAAAAGAACATGCTTGAGCTCGTCACGATAACGAGCTGAAAGGAAATCTGCATCCTTGAGTGTGCGCCCAAGCGCAGAGAAAGGGCCGGAGTGGCGCTGTAATTACAGCTGAATAACGAGCCTTCATTAAGACGCTCCACCCCCCATTTTCACACACCTCCCTACTAAGCCACAGTCTGCTACCTCTAACACCTTCCCTAAACCCCCCATTCCCTCCAAACACCCACTCACTCACACACACACACACACACACACACACCAACACAAACACTCACACACACACACACACACACACACACACACACACACACACACACCAACACAAACAAACACACACACTCACACTCACACTCACACACACACACAAAAGACTCAAACACCACCTAGACCCTGTCTGCTTCTCCTCTGTGTGTCTGACACCCCTACAAGCCCACCACACTCCCACAGAGCTGGCACAAGTTTTTGTCAAAGAGCAGCCGCTCAGAGGCAGCGCTGAGATGATTCTGCAATGCACTTGGCTATAACACAAAGTAAATCACAAAGTTATTGGTAGGCCTACAATATATATGTGTAGTGCATTTTACACTTGAATAAAATTGAATATTGTATATTGTACATTGAATATTTAAATTCAATTACATTACATTACATTACATTACATTACATTAAATTAAATTGAATATTGTACAGTACAAAAAATAGCCAAACAGCACAACGTTCTTCTTCTTTTTGAAAAGTTAATGGCAGTAAAAAGAAACCTCAACTGATAAGACTATCGTCAAGATGTCTACAAAGAGCACAAGCCTGCCCTGTGCACATCTAGTGTATATCTCGAGTGACCTACAAAACTGGCCTATTATGCCCCCACTGGGCGAAAGTGGAATAATTAGATGTGGTTGCCAAGCGATGGTGAGTCGGCCACTGCACCCACACAGGGGTCACGTCAAGGGGAGAAATGCAACACGGCCACACTGATGAGTACAGTTAGCGCTCCGAGGCTAGCTCATTGTTCCTGACTGTCGCGTGTGCTTACACCCCAGTTGGAAAGAGCTTCATCTACCACACACACAGGCAAAAATCAGCAATGTGGAAGAGAAAAATCTGTTTGAATTCCTAGTGTAGTGTTTTTCTGTGTGTGTGCATGAGCGCAAGGAAGTGTGTGTAAGTGTGTGAGAGAGAAAGAGAGAGTATGTGTGTGTGTACTCAGGTCCCTACTGCTGAAGGTTACGGGGTCATTGTGTGGGAGGGATGAAGTGGGGGATGGGCAAACTCCATTTGTAAAGCACCAGAGGCAATGGAGCCACGCACCAGGCCCTGCAATACAGCCTGACCTCATGGCACAGATCTGGTGAGTGGGGTTGTGTGATGAACAAAATGGGGCTGAGCAGCCTTCAGCCAACCAATCAGAAAATCACAATTAGCAATAACTGATACGTTATGTATACGAATTGATGGTATTGATTATTTCTGTAAGTTGCTTTTGGATGAAAGCATCTGCTAAATTAATAAATATAAATTTAAATGATGATCATAACGCATTGACTATATTTACTGCAGGTAAATACAAAAGCTTCTGATGAATGAGAAGAGGGAGTAGGAATCTAACATGTAAACCGACTCCTCTGCACAGACACACAATGCTGTTAAAAGCACAGGTTTGCGGGGACACGGAGTGCAGTGAATCGCTCTAATTAAAATAGCCCAAATACCTTGAGCGCGCATCTGCTGGAGGAGCATGACCAAAAAAATGCCTGTGAAATTAGCCATGTTTTAAGCTCTGAACGGAGGCCGCCTGGCTTTAATTAAGCGTGCCATGCATTCAGCTGTGACATTCAAGCTGAATAATTCACACAGTCCATGGCGAGTGCACAGAAACATGGGGTAGAGAGAGAGCTCCTCAGGAAGACAGTAGAGGGGATCGAAGGGAAGTGAAGACTTCCTCAAACAGACTGCCTGTCTTGTCACCTTTCCCTCCATCTCGCCCTTAGAGGGGTAAAAGAGAGTTCCTTCCCCAAGGCTTCCACGCTCATTCCTCCACCCAGGAATTGCTTTCCTCCTCCCAGTCTCAGACCTGAGACCACCTCACCGCAGACTATTTATTTCCTGTCCTTCTAAACCCCCCACCACCACCTCTTTCTCGTCTGTTCCTCTCTTTCTCTCTGCCCTTTCCTCCCTCCCTGGCCCCAGGTCAGTCTCCGCCTCCTGTCTGTCCTTGTAGGGCCCCAGGGGTCAGAGGAGAGAGAGAGAGAGAGAGAGAGAGAGAGAGAGAGAGAGAGAAGGGTATAGAGCAGGCTGGAAACTCTGGAACACTACACAGATCAGGATACTGGTGTGTGTGTGTGTGTGTGTGTGTGTGTGTGTGTGTGTGTGTGTGTGTGTGTGTGTGTGTGTGTGTGTGTATGTGTGTGTGTCTGAGCTCCAGCACCTGAGATCCCTGTGAAAGAAGTGACCCGTTGTACACAGCAGGATCAAAAGCTAAGCCATTTGAACTACTATTTCCAGACAAAATACTGCCTTCACGTCTTGGGATAAACCCAAAACTGCTTTGTCTGGCAGCATCCCTGATAGAACACAAACTATCTAACCAATATTAATGTGCAAGCAAAATTACCCAAAAGACAATCAATTTGTGAAGGCATGAGCCAAGTATTTGACAGGATGGCAGTTCCTCACTGACATAGACTTAGCCAGTCAAAGTGCTTGTTTGTGCAGTTTCTGGAAATGCTGATGATAAACTTTTAACAACAGGCTACATACCTGCTGAGCAGTTATTACTCAAACTGGTTGTCTGCTGAGAGAAAGACAGACCATCTTCTCAGCAGACCAACAACATTTAATGCACTTATCACTAAATGTGCTGTCCACCTTATGCCCATACATCAGAAGACTATTTCTCAGAAGAAAATATTTCAAAACGATTTTTGAAAGACTATAGTCTCACACCCTCTCACATCTAAAGACAGGTCATAGATTTTTCACTAGTCGCAAACTATGGTTTTGCAACGACTAGGAATCTTGCAGAGTTATCATTTATAAGACTGCAACTAGATTCCTTTAAATTATTTCCCATTGTGCACTAGAGATCAACAGGAATTCAACGAGGCTTGTATAAGTGCTCTATATAGCCTACTCATATCAAAGTCATATTTTCGTGTTTCTGCAGCATTGTTTCATGAGTGACATCCCCAACCTGCAGTGTTATGTAACAACATCAAATTAAAATATGTTACGTCTCCATATACATGAACAGGTGAAAGTGAAGTGTTCAGATCCGTAGAAGTATTTTCGGGCAGATCATTGGGCTATAGAGTAGAATACTACAAAATTATAAGAAACGAAACTAGATGTACAGCAGAGTGGTACAAAATATGACCGCCGCCCAGTCCAGCACATTTTTTCTACAAAAAAGAAATCACGCTGAAAGGCCTATATGATCCTAACTGTCTCACTAAATTGCATTATCCACACTCAATTCTCACTGGTATCTGCTAGACAACAAGTACCAAAACATGATTAGTTCATAGATTTCACATGTAAAATTCATTTTATACAACCCCACCTCCATCTTCTTGCCTGTTCATAATTCTGAGAAATTCTTGATTGTTTGTGTTATGTTTATGTTATGTGTGTGGGTGTGTGTGTGTGTGAGTGTGTGAGTGTGTGTGTGTGTGTGTGTGTGTGTGTGTGTGTATGTGCGTGCTTGTGTGTGTGCCTGCGTATGTGCCTGTGCATGCAAGCGTACATATGTCTACTGTGTGAGTATGTGTCATATGTATGATTACTGTGAATGTATGTGTGTGTGTGTGTGTATCTGTTTGTGCACATGTGTGCACATGAAATGGGTTAACATGACCCCTGGAGGCAAACATACGGAAAAAAATGGTCATCCTAGGCCCTACAGTTCTCAAGATATTCACAGAGAACTGTGTCTGCCCTACCCTCCTTTCGGGGGGTCCAGTCCAGCGGGGGGGGGGGGGGGCTACAGATCAAAACGAAAAATGACGGTTCCATGCTATCCATATGGGGTTACATGCCCACCAAGTTTCGTCTACCCCGGTCTTTCAGTGTCCCGGGAATCATTGACGGAAATTTGGACATGCGAAAAAGAAAAAAAAAATCTGACTAAACCTATATGACCGCCGCTTCGCTGCGCGGCGGTCATAATAACAAATAACCATAAAGGCTACAGCTAGCCTACCCACTTTACCTCTTCATGTTTGGTGCTGGAGAGAGCTCACTTATTGGTTTTTATATTGTTCATGTCACTAATTGCATGAGCCAAGACTAAAAGACTTGCTATAATATTAAAAACGATCGTAATGTCAAGACTAGAAAAATACTGACTCCGACAGACCTAAAACCGCTAGGATAGCCACCTTTCGTTAAGCGATCTAGACGACGGGAGCGTGCCGCAACTCCAGTAAAACTCGGATTTCATTCCGACTGGCTGTGAAAAGCGTTGAAACTATGGGGAGTGTAGTGATGAATGCATGGTGAGGCAACTGCTGTTCAGAAGTAGAAGTAACGCCAACAGCTATTTTACTTTCACAGGTGGAAGTGATTCAGCACCAGTGGAAGCTTTGGCTTATACCGTGCCAACAGTTTAATTATAACATAAAACATTATTGTCAACTCAACTAATACAGCTCTGTACACTATAAATCAAGAGTTACAATAGGATTGCTTTGGTTCTTCTTTATCATGAAAAATCGGTTACCTTTAATTGGTAGACCTACATTCAGGCCCATGCATTTTACTATAGGATGTTTTATCAGTTTATGTTCTACAAATAATGGCTATCCTGGCAGGGAAGTAAAGAATGACCTTGTTCTTTGTGTTAGTGAAACAGTGGTTTTGAAGGTCTCCGTGCCTTGGTCATGAATTGTAAAAAGGCTTTTAAAACAGTACTTTAAAACAATACTTAACCTAGGGTTAGGGTTACAGTATTCCTTTCCCCCAAAGAGCTTTTTGGCTTTTTAACTCATTAGACAACTGACTTTCTACCATTGTACAAAACCATAAAATATCCTATCTGATAACTTGATTGTCAATACTCCTAAACCACTGCTAACTGTGTGGCAGACACTCTAACTAACAATGTATCATACTTCTATGGAAGTAGATACTAAAAATCATAGCTTATTTTGAAAAAAATGGTGGCATGCCATGATGCCACCTTAGCAAACACTGGTTTGACAGCCCTGCATACTACTCATCTCAAACTGTGAGTGTTGTCACACAAAGGTCACACTTGGATCCACCAGAGACGTGTTCAGACCTGACACGTGTGGTGAGGTACTGTATGGGGTGGAACCAGGAGCATGGGATGACAAGAGGTTTGTGAGCAGGCGTTGAATATAGCCCATCTACAGTACCATGCTTCTTTAACAGCAAACCCATGCTGCATCTTCTCACACCCATTTAAAAAGCGGCATCTTGTAAATTATGGTGCTAAAAGTTTCACTTCATAAAAAAAGATTCAAATTAATGGGCTACAGAAATTCAGGCCTAGGCATACAGGCAGTGACAGTGCAACTACAAGTTTGTCCATCTCTCAACCTTGGACAGAAGCAGATGCCCTGTCATCCAGAAGCCCAGTCTCTGAGTTTGCCCACCACATTCTAATTAGTCATGAGAAACACACTTTGGATTGATGAGCATGTGTTGCAAAATACATAGGCTACTGGATACAAAAAGATAAACATTCCTCCTTACTTTATAATTTCAGAACTGAGCGTGTGAGACGAAGAGATATCCTTTGGCAGATGTGTCAAGAATAAAAAAATGTCCTGGGTGTGTTTGCTAAGATGTACATGTATATTTCTCTGTAACAAACTAGAGGAAAGGGATGTCTGATTGTTATCAAAACGTTCATTCTCCAACAAGTTTTCTTATTACCTTTATAAACAGGTAATAATGTAATTATTGCTTGATTTGCACTCTATTGTGAAGGGTAGGCCAATAGTGCTTGTGACTTGCACAAAACATTAGCCACTTACCTCCCAGCTGCTAGCTTTCTTCTTCAGCTGGTCGCACTTGCGCAACTTGCAGATCTGGTGGCCGGTCTTGCGGTTCAGGCAGTTGGTGCAAGTGCCGCAGTTCTCCTTGCGCAGGCATGGGCCACACACGCCGCACCTCCTCCGCTTCTTCTTCTGCTGAGACACTGCCCCGCTGGTGTCCTGAGCCTCGGGCGGCACCACAGGGAAAAAGCCGCCGTTGTGGTGCTCGCTCTGGATGTACTCGGCCAAGGGAGACACCATGCCCATGGCTTTGCCCCGCAGCAGGACCTTGGCATCGTCTTCGTCCAGGGAGAATTCATAAATGTCCTGCGGCGGGGGGCCTGGGCCCCCTCTGAGCTTGTTCATGTTGCAGATGCTGCTCTTGCCCAAGCCCTGGAGGGTTAGGTGATGTGTCAGCGGCACAGAAGAGTCTTGACTTCACTTTAAAAACTCAGTCCAGGAATTGTCCACTTGGACACAAGATGGAGAGACAGCTGACTTGGGTCAAGACAGACCTGAGAGGGGAACTTAAGATTCAGGGTGAACTGCGCTTCTAAAAGCCAGTCCAACCCATGCTATCAATCACCCGGATGTCCAGGTGGATTGAAGAGGATCAGGTGACTGGAAATGCAGAGCATCTTCATAAAAGGTCACCTATAGGGATCTTAAAGGTCCATCTTAAGGTTGAGTGTGTCATGACAGCCACTGAAGTCACTCTGCTCTTCAAAACCAAGGGACTGCACATGAAGAAAACAATAGGGTAGAGGACATTAGAGAAAAATGCATTCTAATCTAATTCTATGACATTAATGCACATCCATAAAACAAGGAATCAGCGAGACCTGCCAATGCACATGTGAGTGCAAGTGGGCCTGCCCTTTGTTTTGCTTTGTTTCATAAATATATATCATGTCACCCACTCACTTAGATATGTGAATTTCATTATTCAGCAATAACTATAAAATAAAGCTGTTTTAGACCAACCCTTGAAGAGATATTGCCTCTTCTAGACTGGCTGGCTATAATGCAGCAGAACCCCCAGACAGTGGACAGATGTCTTGTCGGCGCACTGAATCGATGGCTGACGCTACGCGATGTGTGAGAAAATGTCAGGTTATAATGGCGAGTCCCCACGAGGAGTGCTTTGTTTGCCTTCTTTGCATGAGAAAGGGCTTTCGCTCAGACCCGCGACGGCTCTCTTTGTGCCATGCAAGGAAGCTCCAGCCAACCGTCAATAAGCCGAAATATTTTTACTGTGTCTATAATCCCCGCTCGTCTTCCCGCGTTCTACGTGACATAACAAAATCATAAGATAGTAGGCTAACGTTACAGGCACACAACTGTTATCGGTAGTTTGACCGTTTCCTGAAACAACATGATTAGATTTGCAAATGCAATATGCTATTAATAATTTCAGAAGAGTTGTCTCTGCGGGAGAGCAACTTAATTCTGTAAGTGACTGTATTGCACATTATACAGAATGATAGTTACAGAAGAGCTGAAACAGTCTATCTGCCAAATGTGTGTTGTCCAAAATACCCCATTATAAAACAAAACATAGGCTACAACATTAGGCCGTCACGTAAAAGATGTGATCATTTAGTTTAGTTGTCTAAAAATATCTTGGCAACCTCATTATGTTGCATGGATTGCTAACTAACCTGAAATAGTTTAATGTTTACAATCTAAACACAACTAACAAAAAAAAAGGCTTTAATTAGTGCATTGCTGACCATTTTAACACGTCATCAAACCCATCGTTAAATATAATTTGATTAAAAGCACCTTTTAAAAACACGGTAACGTTTGTAAACAGTAATACTTGTCAAACGCGTAACTTAGCGCTGGTCTCTTTAAAATGTTAATGTGCTACTTTCTGGGGCTGTGGAGATTCGTCGGCGTGATAGAAGCATGCGCTTGGCGCCCCAAACACGTGGCTTATTCAGCACTTTACGCCACCGGCTCTTTAACCGGCGACAAACACAAGGACTTAACAGACAGGCTGCAGCTATGCGACTAGTTAGAATGTTGGCAGAAACTGCTGTCACACTCACTAACAGATAAATGTTTATACACAGGTGATATTTTTGCCAGTGTTTGTTTGTTTTCTGCCCAGGGGGAGAGAAATCCGACACATCAGCAAAGCCCCCTCCCCTGCTCCAAACAACACCACCACCCCAGGGGAGCAAGCCCACCGCAGTAATGATCAGGAAACAATACCCTAACATAAAAATGTTAGGCAACGATAATGCGCCGATTACGTTGGTCCACATCTTCCTAACTAATGTATAACAATCAACATAGCCGTTATTGATGCAGTTGTTAACAAACGTGTAATAACGTTAATCGTAAATAGCTATGCTGAGGAACACACCAGGAGATTTAACAGATAAAATTAACTGTACCTACCGATGTGTATTGCGCTAATTGTTACTGGTAGGACGCTACCTAATCACTTTCACTCAATACACATCAAGTTTTCTTTTAACAGGCATACGCTAACTTATTGACAATTAGACAATTCATAGGAGAGAAGCAAACATATTAACTGCGCTGATATGCTATATATATACTCAACCTCAACGTTACATCGAAATAAATAAATGTTAGCTGTTATACATACCAGGTAATTTGTCACAACATGATGATTCGTCCACATAAGTTTAGGTAAGACAACTTTGTCTGATGAAGCAGGAAAACTCAACCCAACAAGTGTCCAGGTCTAAATAACTGAGTCGGAAAAACTAGAAAATACTCGTGGAGTCTATGAACATTGTTAAAAGTTTAAACTCATGACACTGCTCACTTCTTGTGTGAAAATATCCGCTAAAAAGATCGACTGGAATACAAAAAGTTAATGCACTTTTCTCCAGGTCGTGTTAGTCCAGTCCTCTTAGAGTTAAAAGACGATGAAGAAGAGGAAGAAAAGGGAAGAAAACGTTGCTGAGTTTTAAGTGATCAGTAAATTGTGGAATGGAGTTAAATGGGTGCGCTGGGACGAGGGGGTTAAATCTTTGGGGCATTACGTCATCGTCAATAGATATACGTCATGTATGATGATAATTGGGCTTTAGGTTTGGTGGACTATATTCCAGATAAAATGTTTCAACACTACAACATTTCCAATCGATTAAGATATTTACAAGTTAAGCTCATAACTATTTCAAGCCAATACATTATTAAACAGAAGTGTCATTTAGTTGGTCAGGTTCAAACATCTTTGTAAATATCCTTATAACCATATCAGTAGGTCTAGTATAAGATGTGCAAACAGTAATAAAAACACTTCAAAGACAGCATCCTCTGGGCATGGTCCAATCAGCATTCCCACCAACATAGCCTAACAGAGTTAGTGTAATGTGTATAATGTTTTTTGCACCATATAGTAGTATAATGTATATAATGTCAATTGTGCTATAAATGCTCCGAAAAAGATGTACAATAAACATCAATATAACAGTAGTTGGGAATGAAAGAAACGATGGGAACACTGCATCAGTTTAGAGTCTTTTATTTCATAGCACTGTAAAACCATTCATATTCATTTGACAAAATAAAAGAAAAAAAAAACACCTCATGAACACAAAACACAAAGATACAGCCTTAATTTCGAGGCACCCAGCCACTGATTTGGAGGCAGGCACCCTTCAGTGCATTGCTACGCAGAGTCAGAGGGACAAACTTCAGCTCAGTGACACTGAAATAAGAGTCCTCTAATCGTCAGTATGAAATAATATAACACATGGTACTGTTCACCACCTGTCCACATTGAGTGGTGGACAGACTCAGTGGAATGGAAATGTCTCTTGCGCTCAACTTAACTGCCCTTAACTGCATTTTATAGTGGAGACTACGACTGGAATGTATATTAAGCTTTGTAGTCCTGTTAGTTGGACTATGGGCGGAATTAAAAATGTGTTTGTCATTGAGATGACAAAATCAATCAAGGTCATTCAGAGAGTTCTAACAACAATGCTGAATTTGTCTAAACTGCGTTCATGTAGCATTGTTCTGAATGACTCAAAGGTCGGTGAGATCATACAAATAACTCTATGATAATGTAGTGACATAATATTCTCCCCAAGAAGGTAACATTCGAAACAGCTGATGATAAGGAACGTCTGTGACAATCAAATCGAGCAAGATAAGAATAAAACGAGTTGCAATGACGCTCATGTAACACAAAGGAAAGAAACAGGGGTAAAACATAACTAGCAGGGATGAGAGCAAACCCTACCTGACTAGAGATCATAAGGACAAACTAAGGGATGTTCTGGAGAGAGAAGTTTCAGGCCTAAACTTGTTTTTCTCTGTCGGATGGAACTTCTAGAAACGGATACAAATTAAGAAATGTAAAGGGAACCCAAGGAAGCAACCATTTCAGGCTTTGACACTGAAATTCCAGACCCTGTTGTGCTGAGAGGGGAGACGCTGCGGTTGCATGTTTCTGACCATCGCAGGCCCTTCCATAGACTCAATGCTTTCCAATAGGCTTTTATGCATTCTATCAGCGCGACATCAGAGTCTGGAGTTCGTGTAAGAAATCCTGAGGTGCATTTTGCACTAGGAACATAGTTATTCCAACCCCGTTTCATTTTGCTTCACGGCCTGTATACCCCTCACACACTTATCCCTATCACGGAAGTGGTCTGGAAATTTATCGGGACCTATGTCCGGACCTGGAATTTGCCAGCTTTGGTCATATACTTAATGCCTTTGAAGGGTTTGTACTTTTCTCCATACATGTCCAATCGATTCACCTTCAGTCCTGTGAGGGAAAAAAGGGAAGACAAACAAAAAAATGTACAATACAGCTGAATGAATAACAATGTTATGACAATTATATTGCAATTATATTGCATCTAGTTCTCTGCCTTATAATGAAATTATTACAGACCAATGGTCACTTCAGAATTTAAAAATATATGTTTTGTAATGTAGTATTAACCAACATGCAACACTACAGGGACGGATAAACAGCCCACGTCTCAGGACGTCTGGTGATGAAGGGGGCCAGTGAGCTCCACTGTGTGGTTAAACGATGGAATTGCATCCAGGGCTCCAGTGAGTCATGTGACCTACAGTGTGGCATCTGGTGTAGGGATATATATCTCAGTGGGATGTTGGCCATGGGGTGCTGGTGGATTAACTGTCCATGTGGGACTACCTGATATGGCAAGCTGTTGGATCTTGAACTGGATGTTGAAGGTGGGATTCTCATCTGGTTTGGAGGCGCCAGTTTGCAGGCTCATCGATCCCTTGAGGCTGGGGAGCTTCTGGGGGTTGATCTTACCAACATCCCACGATAAGAGCTGGAGAAAACAAAAGCCATGTAGGTACATATTTTGCAAATTAGCCATGAACTTTAGTACACTATTGAGAAAAGTGATGCAACAGTTATTGGTTAATAGCATATGTTATTACACATTACGTCACTGGAAGTGACACTGGAACAGTTATACGCTTGTGTTGTATTAGTATCAAAACAACACATTAAATGAAGAGAAAAAATATTAATTTAAACAAAGTCATATATGAAGTTTATGAATAATTTCTCCACTCCTGCATGGTGAAAGCGTCAACATTATTATTTCCACACTTGTATTGACTCTTCAGAGGGAGGCAGAGAGAGAGATACCTTGGTGACTGGGTCGAAAGTGTAGGTGCCCTGTGAGGGGGTGAGGTTGACGTTTAGGACTCCCCGTGGCATCTGACTGCTGACCAGCACCGATTCCACAGCCTTGCCCATGGTCTGCTTGGGCCCCAGCGTCAGCTCAAAGCGGCCCTGGGAGCTGCCCTCCCTGAAGGTGATGTTGTGCTTCACATACACAGGGATCGCCACCAGGCTGCAGGAGGAAGACCAACCACCAATATAAAAATACAACCTGATGTGCTGTAACTGTACGTTATTACGACACAGGGAGGGGAAGGGCTACAACTGGGCCAAAACCATGCAAAACTGAATGAGCTACTGTCTAACTAAGTCATGGGGTAAAGTATTAACATCAATGGAGGTAAGGAGGATTGGGTTACTTTTTTCGGTTTCATTTACACCACCATGGTTCATCTCTTTTGATCCTGACCGTTGATGGGAGTCGTTGTGGTTTCGATCAAAGACTAAACCCCCACACTCAAAGGGAGCTATGACAATCTGTGTAGTTTCAATATCTTTCAAAAGATTCTCACAGAGGCTTCTTAGCTCGACGTGAAGACAGTTTTTCGGTTTCCATTCGTTACAAGGGAAATCATGGAACAGTGTTTGCTACACGTGGCAAACACCATGAACACATGCACATCAGACAGCCCATGATCTCACAGGGGAAACTCCTGTCACCGCAGAAACTTTCTGAAAAGTCATTTATTACTTACTGTAATAACTGTGTGAGTGTGAGCGTGTGTGAGTGAGTGATCATGTAAGTGAGTGAGTGTGTGTGTGTGATAGAGAGAGTGAAAGAGTGCGATTTCTCTGAACGTCTGCGCAAACCCGGAGCTTACTTCTGCGAGCTGACGTGGTACGACAGCAGCCGGAAGTTTCCATCTGGAGGAATGAAAGACAGAATTCGCTCAGCCTCCCAGCGCTTGAACCTCACACATGGATGGAAACTGACGTCATCCAGCAGTCGGGGGTTCTGAAAGGAAGCAGGGAGAGTACAGCTGCCAGTGAGCATGTGTGGACAACAACACTACAGTACATTTTCAGGAACACTGGGCTGCTCAAAATAAATGTTTGACTTGAATGCCTTTGCGTCAACAGAAAAGGACTTTCTTTGATGATGATGGCAACACTAGATAGTAAATGACTAATCATCTCAATAAAAACATTAGCAATGCAAATGTATTTAAGCCACTAGGGGGACACTAGATTCATTTCAGGAAAATAGAGTGGGGATATTTTCATATCCAGTCTTAAAATCAGCCAAGAGAACAACATGGATTTTTGTTTGATCAATTCTGTCAATGTGTACACCTCATTCTGATAGTTGTGCAGTCTTAATAGCAAGCTGAAAAGGAAAAGAGTTCAATGTACAAAGGCCAGTCTTTTTTTCTGAAATGAACACATTTTTGTGCAACCCTCAGATTCCCATGTTTATGTTACAAATGATCAGTAAGATTTACAACTTTAAAACACAGGACTGGAACTAAGGTTACCAGAGGGGGCCTACTGGTTAGGGCTTCGGACTTGTAACCGGAGGGTTGCTGTTTCGAACCCCGACCAGTAGGAACGGCTGAAGTGCCATTGAGCAAGGCACCTAACCTCTCACTGCTTTCCGAGCGCCGCTGTAGCAGTGTGTCTGTGTCTTCACTGTGTGCTGAGTGTGTTTCACTACTTCACGGATTGGGATAAATGCAGAGACCAAATTTCCCTCACGGGATCAAAAAAAATAAAATAATTTATACTTATACCATATTCTACATTCTTTCCCAAAAAAAGCTTTTTTTTCAAAACCATTTCCACAGGCATACACCATGTCTGTGAATATGTGCACCATTACACATTCTGGGCATACAAACAAACAAAAAATCAAGTCCACAAATATGATGAATGTTATGTTCCTGATATGCTATCCAAATATAAATTGGCCGGATTCTTCTTTTTTGGGAGAGTGAGAAAGGATTAAAGAGCCAAGATCTCACCATAAACGAGAGAGTGAGATCAGGCATGCCTGTCAGCTTCACACAGGCATCAATCACTCCTTGGATCTCCGCAGTTATAGTGGAACCTAATCAACACATAAGACAAACAATGAGATTTTCATAATAGAGCAAATCAAGTTGTGAAATAAAATTAATGTAGCTACAATATGTTGACACAAACCACCCTACCTGACTTGTCAATGATAGCATCAATCTCTTCCACCACGTCAAAATAGGCCTCGTTGTTGGTGTATTTCACACCTGTGCGTCTCCACGGTACAACAGAGAGCTGGCCGGTGGGAAGCTGCTCCCCTACATTAGTACTTCCTGTGGATTAAAAAAAACATGTTTAGCAGCAATGCATAGCCTACTGTAGCTCCATGACAAGACGCCCATTAAATTCATTGCTTTCGTTGCTTTCCCAGGGCTTGCATGTACAAGCTGAGGAGATAAAGCCATATAAAATATCTTCATCAGCAGTATTTCAATATTTGAGTGCAACAACAGCTTATTTACTACAACTGCTATCACTGCCTTACCACTTTAAACAAGTCAACATTATTCTTCAAACGCCATATCTGTGGCACATGGACAACTACGAACACACCTGTGATAGTGTTGACCACTGTGCGGAGGATGGTGGGTGGCTTTATCAGTTCTTTGAGGATGTTGGACTCAGTGGCCAGAGGGAAGCCGTTGTCAAGCATCTCCTCTAAGAGCTCGTACACAACAACTACATTGTCCTTAATGGCAGCTTCACTACAAACTCCGAAATAGTCCTGAAACAAAGTGAGAGAGCAATAAGAGACCGACACAGAGGGGGGAAAGAGGCTATATTATCATGACATTGATATGAAACAAATGCATGCACTGATGCAAAAGACTGTAAAATACACACACCTGGAACGTGTCCACCACTCGGTGAAGGAACTCGATGACAAAAAGCGGAGGCACCTCTGTCTGAATGACAGCTACAAAGAATATCTTGTGTCTGAACACATTGATGAGGTAGTGGTGAGGGGTCGGGATGACAGGTGGGACGTTCTCAGGCTCAGATGCGCGTTCTTGAGCCTCGAAGAAGTAATCGCACACGGAACGGCTCACAACACTCTTCCAGTGCTTCTCCAGGAAGATGTCCCCCGAAGAGTTCACCAGGAATAGGCTGTGGATCATCTTGACTCTGATTAGAAGAAAAACCGTGCGTGCAATTAACTTTTCGCGTAATTACACAATATGTTAACATATAACAACTTACACACTATCCAGACATGCTATCAATGCATACAAGGTCCCTCCAACACTAGCTTAATGCACCCTTATTAACACTGACGTGGCCAGTTTAAAGCGCTGGGGAAAAGGACACCTGATATGGGCTCATTTAATATTCCTAACCCGGTGACGATCAAGTTACCATAGTGGGTCCGATTAGGCCCACTGATCACAGAGCAGGCCCTAAAAGACACCAGACAAGCAGGCTCGACTAGCCCATCTATCCAATGATATTGGTAGCGCATCCTAGGCTAATGTATCCTTGTATCTGCATCCGTGTTTCTCCTCCATCACAGGACTGTCTTGTGACAACGAGCTCCGTCATGCGGTGAGGACAGACACCAGAGCTACTTCCTACTTAACATTTCCAAAAATATCAACCCGTATTCTGTCCATGTATGCTCCACGAAAGGTGTTTGAAATGATACTCACCGTTATAATCTTTTGTCTAATATTTCCGTTTCTATGTTGCACTAATACTGAAAGATGAAATAATGTTCCTTAGCCAGTCTTCCCCGTTATTGGCCCCGCCTGTTGTGAACGACTGACGTAAGCCTGAACCAATCAGAGATAAAAGACAACAGGAATGCCATCCCTACTGAAATAGTTATTGGTTCATGCTACGGAAGTGAAGCAGGATATATATACTTCATGATCATTGGACAGAGACCAGTAAACATCATATGTTCATGGTTTTTGATTGGCTTCTGAAAGTAGGCTTACTTATGTCTGACATTTTGTGTCAAGGCAAAGATGTCATGTCAATGAATCGTCGACATGTTTATATTGTGCATCGTAATTGCAGGGGAATTTATCTGCTTAAAAGTTTCATTCACTTAAAAAGTGCCAGACATGCCTCTCATTCTAAGCAAAAAGCATAGTGTTATATTAGATCAAGAGTTCAGTCTATTCATGAGACTTAAAACACCTATATCTTTTAAGCATGTGTAGACCATTGTGCGACAATAGCCTACTGCACCTGAGGCAATATTACTATCATCTTAATACGTTTGGAAAATCCATATTTTATATTAAAATAGGCCTAATCAAATATTATTTGTTTAGATAAATTGTCAACAAATACAGTCACAACTGAAATGGCTCAACATAATTTATTTTTGTTTCATGTTAAAATGTACAGAGTTCTTTGAAAGTACTTGCTAGAAAGAAAAAAACGAATAAATGGAAATACATACAGGGACGAAACAGAGAGAGGAGAGGAAGTCGGACGCAATCGACCCTCTATGAGCGCCAGGCCCTCCTCGCTCCTTGTCTATCGCGCTCTCTCTTAGCTTACAACTCACCATGTACAATTACAAAGGATACAAAAAGGGGAAGCAATATAAACAGACAGAAATATACTGAGCTCATTTTTACATGCCTCTTAGATGTAAGGAAGTCATCCTATACACACACGAAAAGTCCAAAACAAAAAGAAAAAAGAACGCTAAGTGACCTTTAGATATTTATTTTTTCCTTCTGTTTTAAAATAGCATTAATATACTACACAAAGATAGAAAACTCTAAAGATGAGATGGAATGGAGAGGTTAAAGGCATCTTAAAGTCACTAAAAGTGAGTTGTATTTTTTTAAGTTTTGAATTTCTTAATAATATTACCCCAAGAGTCAAGCTAAAAAATATGTATTGTTTTTCCTGAAACAGAAGTGAAAAAAATGACAGTACCAATATCAATGTCAGAATTTTTCTTTTTTATATTATAGAAAAAACATTGTTCTCTACAATACGTTTCTAAAGTCAAAAAGAGTCAGCTTGTATCATAAAAGAAAGCTGCCCAGTCTGATAAAATTCAGAAAATTAAAACAAAACAAAAACAATACACACAAATAATATATGAAACATCAGATTTGTAAGAAAAAAAATCCTCAATTGACATTGAATACTGGAACATGAAGGGGACCCTCCCCCCTGTCCCTAAACAGGAGACGACCCCAGACGACATGCACACCAACCAACATCATGGTGTGTGAGTTTGTGTGTGTAAGTGCACACGTGTGTGTGTGTGTGTGTGTTGATGTGCCTTGTGGGCACATGTTGAGTTTTAGTCCATTTCCCCTCATGGCTAATGGTCTGTGCCCCTCTAGGCATATGGAGGGCAGCCGTACTGCCAGATGTGTGTTACTGGTACATCGGTGTAGCCTGTTCTTCGTGGCCCTGTTAGTCAAAGAGTGAAGACACATACTGGTGCAGTCTCAAACAGGTTTATTCTCTGTAAAGCAGTTACCGTTCCATCATGGGATGACCAACCCCTTATCCTCATGTTTGGAAGATGATGTTCTACTGGGGCAGGAGACCCTATTTCAGAAGGCCAAGCTCTCTGCTCTTGTGCATGGAGTGTGTTGGAAAAAGTGTGTGAGCGTTGCATGTCCCAAGTCTGCCACCAAGGGGAGACTGTGCTGTGAACTAGGAAGTACCAGAATATTTACATCTTTATTTCTTCTTTTTTTTCACAGGCAATTCTGCTGTCCAGTCTAAACGTAACTGATAACGCTACTTGTTCATATTAAAAAAAAATGGACATAAGACTACATTACAGAGGCAGAAGCATCCGCAGTGGGGCCAGCTCCATCGGCTGGGACCTGACTCAAACGCCACCCTACAGCGGGAAGACAAGGATTCCAAACACCGTGAATGGCCCACCCACTGGACTTCCCCACTAGAGTCCCCAAAACCCAAGCCCACCCCACACCCCGCTCCCTCCACCCCATCAAACACAGAAGTGCCTCCACCTTGGCTTTCAAAGTGGCAATGGAGATGTGTGCATGTGTGTCTGTACTCCAGCACGTGGATGCATCAGAGCAAATGGGTGCCACCTTGAGCCACACACACAGCCACACACACAGCCACACACACGCACACGCACACACACACGCACACGCACACACACTCGCACACACACGCGCACACACACACGCTCACCTGAACAAAGTAAAAAAAAAAAAATTATACATACAAAGCATGAGGTTGGACGAACACAAGAATTTCAATGGTCGTCAAAAGAGACAAAACAAGATAAATGTATTAAAAATTATATACCAATAGAAAAGAACAAAAACAAAATGTCCATTTAAATTTCAACTCTTCCCCCATTCTCAAGGTAAGGCTTCCTATGTCAATGAAAGATTGTGTGAATGGTCAGGTTAACATTTGACAACCACTTATGTCTGTCTTTCTTTTTTCCCCCCACATCTAGCTCGGGAAGAGTCCTCACATCCCATATGGGCCACCACAGAGGAGAATTCTTCCTGTCCTCCTCTTCTGCGCTCTCCATGGATGGAGTGGCGCGCCTCGGGACTTAAGTGTGGTGAGCAGAGGAGGCTCAGGCCCCATGGAGTCCCCGCGAGTCTGTCCCACTGACGGTCCATTTACCACGGCGTCTAACCAGTCCCACCAGCCGGCGACCCCAGCACAGCCTGCCCAGGCAGGGTCACACATGTACCTGCAGGAAGGATTAGGGAGGGGACAAAGCAAAACAAAAACAAAAACAGAACAAAAGAAAAGACTTACGACATACAAAATAAAGGGTAAACAAAAACAACAGACATCACAGTCCCTTTAGTTGAAATCCCCTCCCTGTGTCTGCTCTTCCTGTTTCTGCACTGCTGTGTGTGCAGGCAGGGCTGTGTGCAGGGCCCCCCCCCCCTCCACCCCACCACATTCACTCAGTCTGGCTTTGGAGGGTGGGGGGAAACATAGGAGTCAGTACAGAGATGCCTGGTCCAGAGCAGAGGAGAGGGCTGATGTGGGGTAATGTCTCCTCTCCCCGCCGCTGCTCATCTGCTCATGTAGGGCGACTGTTTGGGGACGCCGGCGTAGCTGTGATGGGAGGGGCCCGTGTACATCATGTTGCTATGGTGATTGGGCTGCATAGGCTGCTGCGGGTAGGCCTGGCCACCCATCATGCCCATCTGCATCTGCATGGGATACTGCGCCGGCTGGTTCATGTAGGGGGGGTTGCCGTGGTAACCGCTATTCATCATGGGCTGCGCCATGCGGTAGCTGGCCGACATGGCGGCGTTGAGCGGGTTCATGTTCATGGAGTTGTAGGCGGCCGGCGTGGGCATGAGGTTGGGCATCATGCTGCGCTGCACGGTCAGGGGCCGTGGCGAGCCCTGCATGGTTACGGGCCCCGAGCTGCGGCCATACAGCTGCTGCTGGTGTGGGGAGCCGGCGGGCAGCTGCGAGGCCTTGGAGCGGATGGAGATGTGGCTCTTGGCCATCTGGCCCTGTAGCCGCTGCGTGTGGGGCGGTGGCGCCAGGCTGATGTTGGCGCCGGCCATGTTGCACTGGAGCAGCGACGAGCCCAGGTTCATAGAGCCCGAGCTCAGGTTGGACGCCGACGTCATGGTGGCCTGGCCCTGGGCCAGAGGCGGGTGGGGGCTGGAGGCGAGGCCGGCCAGGCCCGAGTTGGACAGGGACACGCTGGACGCGTAGGAGGTGACGGCAGCCGAGTGGGAGTACGGCATGGCGTGCGGGTCCATGATGGTGTTGGTGAGCTGCTGCAGCTTGGCCAGGCTAAATGTGGCCGAGGGCTGCCCGTAGCCACCTGCACCAAAGTCTTGGCTCATGTAGAGGCTGCGGCCTCCGCCACCTCCGCCAGCGCTCTCAGGGATCTCCATGATCATGGGCGTGGAGCCGAAACCGTTTCCCATGCTGCACTGGGACAGTGCCTGCTGCTGCTGCTGCTGCTGCTGCTGTTGCTGCTGTTGCTGCTGCTGTGGAGTGGGTGGGGGAGCTGAGGGTGGAGGCTGGGGTTGGGTGTTTGGCGCCTGCTGCTGCTGTTGAGGCACCTTCTTCTGGGGCTGCTGGTTGGTGCTGGGCGGCCTCTCGATGACGCAGCTCTGCGGGGACTTGATGCCGCAGCCGGGCGTGTTGGCCGAGGGGGGCGGAGGCGGTGGGGGTGGCTGAGGCACCCCTCCAGCACCGCTGTTGGGGGCACTGCTGCTGTTAGGCCCAGGGCCGGCCTGCTGGATGAGGCTGCAGCTGCCCATGCCCAGCTGGGAGCCCACAGGGGCGGGGGTGGACACGAACGAGCAGCTGCTGGCCTGCGAGGACGAGGAAGACGGGGCGGCCGAGCTGGAGGACGACGACGAGGAAGACGAGGCTGCCGACGAAGAGGCAGCTGCCACGGCGGCGGCGGCCGAAAGGCCGCCCCCATTCCCACTTCCGTTGCCCCCACCCATGGTGGAGTCGTAGCTGCTGGGGTTGTCGTAGTTCTCTGTGGTGCTTTCTATGCTGCCCAGGTCACTGAAGCCGCTGTCCACGACCTGCTGGGAGTGGTCCGACACCGACGGCACGTCCATCATCGGCGACGTCTCCATGTTCTGCAGCGACGGGGCAGACAGTGAGCCGGGGTGCTCTGGGGTGATCTGAGTGTAGCCGCTGCCACCCCCCGCACCTCCTCCCGTTCCGGACGGGGCGCCAGGCACTCCCCCCTGCTGCCCCGACTCTAGAGGGCCTGGGGTCATGCTGGGGCTGTTGACGGAGCGCACCGACTGCCCGGGCAATGGCGGCATGGGCGGGTTGGGGAGCGGGCTGCTGTGTTGGGAGGAGGGGGCAGTGGCCGGGGCGGCGGCTGCTCCGCAGTCCTCCACCAAGGCCAGCGCGTCGTCCTCGGGCTCGCCGTAGTTCTGCAGCGTGCGGCAGGCGGCCAGGGTCTCCTCGCAATCCTGGTAGGAGGCTGCGGCGGCGGCCGAAGTGGCCGGGTGTGGCTCGGCCTCCTCGTCCTGGGCCTCGTCCTGCGTGAGCGACTGCACGGCCTGCACCGTCTCCAGGTCCAGCTCGCTGCTGTGCTGCGGGTGATGCGCGTGGTGGTGATGGTGGTGATGGTGATGGTGGTGGTGGCCGTGGGCCATCTCGTCCTTGTAGTCGGCGTGCGGGTGCTGGTGGGGGAGGGCGTGGGGGTGCGGGTGGGAGTGCGAGTGCGAGTGCTGCTGCTCGGCCTGCAGCATCAGCACCGCTTTGTCCTCGGCGTGGAGGGGCTGCAGCTCCAGAGGCTCATCTGGGACGCCGATGGCCGTCACCGTCTCCACGGCAGCGGCGGCGGCTGCAGAGGATTCCTCCGCCTCACGCCGCCGACGCTCTTCCGGTGAGTCCGCTGGACGGGCTTTCACCTCCTGCACCTCATCGGCTTCTTCTTCCTCCTCCTCGTCCTCTTCCTCGTCCTCTTCCTCCTGCTTGCTCACGTACTCCCTGGCCCCCACGCTCCCCTGCATGCCTAAAAAAGTGTCTCCACTCTGGGGTTCCTCTTTCACGGGCGGCGATCGCACAGGTGTGGCTGGCTCCTCATCTTCCTCCTCTTCCTCGTCTTCTTCAGAGTCCGGCTCCTTCCGCCTCTTGCTGCTGCTGCCGCTGTCGCTCTTCTCCTCCAGGTGGCCGTCCCCCTCGTCGTCTGCGTCATGGTCGTCGCTGCGGCGACTACCCGAGCCAGGCGTCACGGCAGGCCTCCGCTCGCACTCTTCGTCCTCACGCTCCTCCTCTTCATCACCGTCCCCCATGTCCATATCGGGGCGCGACTGGGCTAACCGAGAGTTGGTGGAGGAAGCGGGTAACATGTTGCGCGAAGGCGGTCGGCTAGGCTTGTCCTGGGCCCAACTCCTCTCCTCCTCATCTTCCTCTTCTTCCTCCTCCTCAGGCTCAGAGATGGGGGGCTTGGGTGGTGGCGGTGGCGGGGGCAGACGAGCGGCGGGGTTCTTGGGCGGGCGGCCTCTCCTCCTGGGCTTAGGCGGCTCAACTGGCTTGAAGTCGTCATCGTCGGACTCCTTGCGCTTGTCGTGTCCTAGTTCTGAGGTCAGGCTCCGCCGCCTGACGTCGGGCGGTGACGACTGCTGCTGTCCCAGCATGCCTCTCTCCAGCTCTAACCGGGCGGCTTCCTCTCGAGCACGCTGCTCATACCAGCTGCGGGGCTTCCTGCCCGGCTTCATCTTGATCTTGGGTGGCGGCGGGTCCCCGGATTGGGCTGCGTCTGTGGCTTGCTGGTTGGCCCCGCTGCCGGGCTTCCTCCCCGGCCGTTTCTTCCAGTGTAAGGGCTTGCGCGCCTTCCCCTTGGGCCAGCCTTTCTTCTTCTTCACTGGGACCTCGGGGGTCGGGGCAGGAGGCTCTCCTCGGTCAGTCAGGTCCGATGGCTCTGGCTTCCTCAGACCGGGAACAGGCTTCAGCACAGGAGTGGCATCTGGCACAAAGCAGAGGAACACAATTACAATGATATTCTGATGATTCTGAGTATAGGGATATAATGTGTATTCTGTATTCAAGTATTTAATTAACATCATCAAAATGATTTCAGTCTGGAAACATAATTGAGTGCTCATCCTGGATAAGTCATGCAAGAAGAGGGTATATGCATTTTCATCACAAGTCATCACCATAGGTACCCACAACTGTGTGAGCCCTCTAAAGCAGTACTTCCCAAACTTTTTTTCTGGGGACCCACTTTTTAAAAATGACAGACCATCGCAACCCATTTCACTTCAGATCTAACATGCAACCACCAACATTGTTTTAGGCCACAGGTTCTCAA
This sequence comes from Alosa pseudoharengus, assembly GCF_046254945.1. Classification (NCBI taxonomy): domain Eukaryota; kingdom Metazoa; phylum Chordata; class Actinopteri; order Clupeiformes; family Clupeidae; genus Alosa; species Alosa pseudoharengus. The sequence goes on along the minus strand of NW_027468848.1, from coordinate 25,814,105 downwards.
ACTTTTCTAGATACGTAATAGTGCCTACTAGTTCTGGCCTACTACCACTACTATTACAGGGATTGGTGATGCACTGACTCCTCAGTTTTCCCTCAATTCTGCAATCTCAATTACACATGAAACAATGTTAAATATTTTTTCAAAGCTGTAAAACTTTCGCTCAGTTTTGTACACACACACACACACACACACAACCTCAGGTTTTCCTCATCCTGCTTTGAACACGGTTGTGTTGCATTTTATGCACCATTAGCGTGGAAAGTTGGAAATGACTACCGGAAAGATACTTTTTTTAATGCGCATCCAAGACTTTGGGGATATTCTCCCATGCTACGCAGTCGTCACTCTTCAGCATAGTAGGCTGTTCCTGTAAACTGTTTCTGAGAGAGATGTTACGCTGCGTTGTTTCCAGACAGATTGATGTTGTGATAGGCTATGTTGTAAGAATGTGAAATTAATAAATATCAGAACAAGAGGCTTTTGCGCAATAGCCGAAAGATAATGCGCCTTACTGTAGCCTAGTAGAGTTCACGAGGTGGAAAACGAGAGGAAATAATATCGTTTAAAATGTCCATTTAAATTGTAGCCTATAAAATAATGCACTGTTGGGCATTTCCACTAGATTTTAATTGGTCAAGTTGAAGAGCTGGTGTCCGTTAATGTTTGTGCAAATAGGCTGATTCATGTCCCTTGCATTTTGCCACTGTGAGGTCCATGGCAGGTACCCCACAGAAATGTTTCATTTTGTGAGTGAGATGTCCCCGCTGTCCCAGTTTCAGAGCTATTCTAAATGCAAAAATGCAGAGGGAAGTTTGACAAAACCTTGACTGTGGTAGTTAACAAACTAGATCCTAATAGAAAAGTCTTAGCTTTCCTGGCTAAATGGTATAGGCTTAAGTTAGGCCTATTAATTACACAACATAAATTGTGCTGGCGACCCAAATAAAATCTCCTGCAACCCAGCCTTTGGGAACCAATGCTTGAAAGCATTCAAATAGATCCATAATGGTTGATTGCATTGGAAGGTTTCAGACTCACCATCATCATCATCATCTGACTCATCCGATAAGTGTGGTCGGCTCCTTTTAGGCGCAGGGTCACTGTGATTGAGGGCGGAGCGGGCAGTTGGATAACGGCGCAGTGGCGTCTCCTCTTCAAGGCGGGGCATTGGTCGCTCAGTGTCAGAGTCCACAAAGGGCTCGTCCAGGACTTCTGTAGTCTCGGAAATTGTTTCGGTTACGACACTACTGTGTGGATGACTCTGCTGCCGCATTCGACGTTTCCTCAAAGGTTTCTGCGAGAAGAATAACACGTATACAAAATACGTTACAAAAATCTCATTTGAACTCTTTTATTTTAACGATTTTGAGTAAACATTCCTTTTTATGGTAACGCTTTGTTCACCATCCCTGTGTTTCAAAGTGTTCCCGAATGTTCAGGGAACACTCAAGACAAACAGAAAACCGTTTGCAAAAAAATACCGCGATAATATCGACAACCGTGATCATTTTGGTCACTATAATTGTCATGTTAAATTTTCATACCGTTGCATCACTAAGGCATTTGCTTAAACACCCTGAAGCACAAAGAGACATGTCAAATCATCTCACCTTGCACTTGAGGCCAAGTGTGGGTTTGGTAAGGATGGGAGGCGAACAGGCTTGCATCTCCTCATCATCATCCTCCTCGTCGTCGCTGCTCTCGCTGAAGCGTGGCCTGTGCATGGGTGGCGGTTCACACGGCCTGGGTGCCTGGGGCAGCATTGGCAGGGCGTCTCCGGAACCCTCGGGCAGCCGGGGCTTGGGGCCGCGCTTTTTCCGCGGGGGGCGCCCCCTGCTGCGGGGAGCTGGCGGTTGCGGTAGCCGGGGGAGCTCTGACTGCCGGCTGAGCCCCGAGTTACCGTCTCCCGACTGACCAAAGAGTCCCGTGGGCAGGCCGGACGAGGCCCCGGGGGCTTTCTGGTTCTTGGTCCGGTCGTCGTGGTAGTTGTCCTCCTCCGGCCGATACTTCCTCGGCCTGCCTGGCCGAGCTTTCCCCCAGGGCCAGTTCTTGGGCGGCCGGCCGCGGCCCCGGCGCTCCCCGTTGGCGGGAGCAGGGGCTCTGACCGGACTGGGAGGTGAGCGGCGGACTGGGGAGGAGGACTGAGGGCTCGGCCTGCTGGGGAAGGGGGAGGGGAAGCACTTCCTCTCTTCTTCGGCCTCCTCCTCCTCATCCTCCCCCCGCTCCACTCCCCTGTGCCAAGAGAGTGGGGGCGTCTTGTGGATCGGCTTAATCTGAATAATGATAAAAAAGAATAAGTACATATCACTGACCCGATCATGTCTTTCATATCATTCCAAGAGTAGTTTGTTTGCTATTGCAATGGAACTTCATTCAAAGTGAAAGCCAGCAAGTAATACATTGCTATTCTCAAGTTCTATTTGTGTGACTAACTATTTGTTTACTCTTTCTTTTTTTTTTTTGGTCTGAGTTCCTTTACTCCTATGCAAAATATGCTCTTGTCCTTGTGTAGAAGCACTAATAGTTTCACCTCTTTGCCATTCTCTTCCTCCCTCTCTTCCTCCACTTCTTCATCCTCGTCATCCTCTCCATCCCCGTCAGACACCACAATGTTGGACACGATCACCGGGGTCCATCGCAGACAGTCAGGGTCCACGTCCAGCTGCCGAGGCCTCGCCTGCAGACGGCTCATGTGTGTTGAGATCAACTTCTCCCGACGCACCAGAACCAACCTGCAGACACAGACACACACACACACACAAAGATCAGTCTTTTCATCTACATAATCACAGACATTACAACAATTGCATGTGCAAGTCCATTTTTCAGCAGCCAAGCTGTCATCAGGACACTTCAAAGGGGCTTTTTAAATATAGACCACCACCACTGGTGTCATAAGTCATAACTATAAGCGGTTATAAGTTGCGTAACCTGAAAGTGCAACTGGCCTTGCAACTATACATAACAGTGTGAGCACACTGGGTGCAAAGTATCAAAAGCCACTGCCTTGTGCTTTATGACTGTGAACGGACCTGTGTGGGGTGTGTTAATGTAGCACTTTAATCTTTGGGAAAAAAACACAATGAGGTGGTACTGTGCAGCAGCAGCAATGTTGGTGATGATTGTGTATATGTGTGTGTGTGTGTGTGTGTGTGTGTGTGTGTGTGTGTGTGTGTGTGTGTGTGTGTGTGTGTGTGTGTGTGTGTGTATTAGACTTGGTGTGAGTCTTCCTGCATGTTCACACGCGTGTAACCATGACGTCGTGTGCATCTCACCGGCCCCCGCGTTGCTCCAGCATGTTGAGGTGGAGGAGGGTGGAGGTGATGTCCTGTGGGCAGATGCCTGTGATCTTGCTGAGCTGCCGGATGGTCATCTGCCGGTCGCCGAGCTCGTGCAGGCACTCCAGCACCACGCTGCGCCAGTAGGCCATGTAGGACAGGCGGCCCAGGTCCGACAGAGGCTTCTCCGGCGAGCCTGGCTGACCCTCACGCTTGGACAGCAGGTAGCCTGGAGGGATAGGCCCAGAATTAGTATCACACTTTAGGCATTCACCATCAACTTTCCCCAAGGCACCTGCACTGGCTTTGTTCGCTGTAGTAAGCAATAGTAGTAGCATGCCTAATGGCAATGCCTATTTTTAGCATTTCAACTTTTTAAGGGTTGAGTGCTGAATTCGTATATTTCAGCTTTTTATTAATGTACTGCCTGGGGTTGTGATTGTGTTATGGAAATTTTAAATTTAACTTGCCACTTTAAAACCAATTTCCCTTGAAGGGGCAATAATTGAGCGAAATAGAATTTGTCACAGCAGCCAAAACCAACCAGAGAAAACAAACAATTGCATAAAAACACAGAGGGTAGGATGTCCTTACTGAAGTCAATGAGAAAGCGGCCGTAGCCCTTGCGCTGGTATTGTGGAAGAATCATGATGCAGGACACATTGTACTTCTGCTGACAGTGTTTCTCCTGCAAAAACAAACCCAGAGACGGAACTCAAAATGAGTTAAAGTAGAAATAGAAAGGTGTCTTATATAGAAGATGTCTCAAGCAATGCATGTCTGAATGCTGCATAACTACAATGTGTGCATGTGTTTGAGTGTGGGAAGACAGGCATCGTACCTTGGAAAAGTATCCAACGAGGTGGCATCCCTTGCTGTCGTTCTGTGTGAGCACGTAGAAGAGGAAAGGCTCCACGTCGTAGTACAACGTCTTGTGGTCCAGAAAGAGCTTGGCCAGTAAGCACAGGTTCTGACAGTATATCGTACTGACGTTGCCGTCCACCTGTGGAGCACACGCACAGCCAATTCAATGATCGCTCACCGAAACGGCAACAATAAAAAAAATTAAAAAAAACGTGTCCAGACCCACAAATCTCCCTGTGCGTGTTGCATAACAACTTCTGGAAAATGACCTTGGCTCCATCCCATCTCCCAGACCAGTCGATGCTCTGTTCTTTTCTCTATTTCTCTCTCTACTGGTATGGATTGCTGGCTGTGTGGATAATGATTGCACATGAATCAACTCCATATCTTTGGGCAGGCCCTCTACGAGCAGCTTAGGAAAATAAGGGAACCAATTAAGGGCGATTAGCTTATGGCGGCTGACCCGGTTTTTCCTGGCGTAGGTGTGTGACTTTCAATTTCTGAGAGCGTGCGGGCGCCCGGTGGGGTTCTTAAGAAGCAGGGAGCACCATGCTGTCACTGTCACAGGCGGCGATCTCTGATCTTGAAATACAGAACTGCCTCATGGGAGGAGGGGGAATGAAAAAAGAGGGAGGGAGGGAGAAAGAAAGAGAAAGAGAGGGAGAGAGAGAGAGAGAGAGAACTGGCACAGTGCCAATCATGCTTGCTATGTTCTGCTCCAACTGACTCGGGCTTCACTGAAAGAGCAGCGTGCCAAGCTGTGTGTATGTGCGCACGTGTGTGTGTGTGTGTGTGTGACTGTGTAGGCACTGTTGAAACTATACCAGACAGCAGACATCAGACCTCACCCAGGTGCATGTGAACCTTTCACACACATGCAGCTCGTGACACTTTGGTCCTAACCTGTTTCCCTTTCGCTTCGCTTCTGGACTAACTCCAATTCAAGATGTTCAGGGCCAAAATACACTGCCACAAGAACACCTGGTCGTAACCAACAGTCAAGACACAGGGCAACTGTTTGACGACGCAAAATAAACATCAGTATTACAACAAATTGTGATGAGTGATTACATAGCTCAAATTAAGACGCCTGATACTTAGTCACGCTTCCTAAAGTGCATGCTTTCCAGCATCTCCAGATGTGAACCTGGCGCGTTCTTGGAGTGAGAGGCCCACTAACATCTGACAATCAGCACTCTCAGCAAGCAGCTGGCGGGGGACTTGTGGCAGGATGAGGAGTGCGCATCGAGGCCACAAAACAGGAAGAGCAGGAAGTGACGCCGTGGCGCACGTGTGTGGGCGTGTGGGCGCCAGGCTATGTGTGGTGTGTGCGGTGGGCCCACAAGGCCTCCCCCAGTTTCCTCACCTCAAACACGGAGACATCATCCTTCCGGTAGATCTCGTTGGCTGGCGGGTGGAACCAGCCACACTTGCGCATGTGCTGGTACAGGATGCTGCGGCTCTTCATGTAGCGCAGGCAGAACTCACACAGGTACAGCTTGGGAAGTCTGGAATAATTATAATAATAATAATGAAAATATATTTTTTAGCACATGCAATGGCATTAAGTACTGTTAAAGGGGATGGATTAGATAAAAATAGATGAGACAGATAAAATGGCGTTAAATAGTGACAAATTAACATTCAAATCATTATCGGGAAAAATAGTCTCAAATCATGATTGGGAATAAAGAGGATTTCATGATGGGATCAGCTGATACCATCCATCCCGTTTCCTCTGTGACATCATTCAAGGTGTCAGTACACAAACAGAAAGGCCAAAGCAATGAGTAACTAGTGTGAGTGCGGTGGCTACCTGCTGAACTCCTGCGGATAGGGAGAGGAGTACCATGTCTGGATTTCGTACTTCCCGAACTCGATGACGGACGGGCAGCGCATGTGCGGATCCGGCGGTCCTGTTACACCGACTTTCTGTAAGGGCACAAGAAGGAGGAGGAAGATGGGAGAGGTGGAAGGAGGAAGAGGAGATATCAGACCGCGGGGGATTAAGAGAACCAAGTGCGGAGCAGACAGACAGATTACAGAGCAGGGATTACTCCCGCCAGTCCACACCTCCCCCTTGCCCTCCCCACCCCCTTGCCAGGCCCCCAAACTCTGCCAAAGCACACTAGGACTTGGCAGGCACGCTGCAGGGAGTACGCCCGTGTCTCTCTCTCTCACACACACACACACACACACACACACACACACACACACACACACACACACACACACACACACACACACACACACACACACACACACACACACACACACACACACACACACACACACACACACACACACACCTCAGCTCCTGGGCTGCTGCTGAGGAGATTATTATTAGCTCGCTGTGCTGTTTGGGGTAAACTGCAGGCAGCTGCCACTCAGAGGCGAGTGCTGGCTGGCTGGCTGGCTGGCTGCCTCTACTGCTATGCAATGGTGACCACATCCTGTAGAGGCCAGGAGGTCCCACGCCCCAGCCCCTACCCCTCGCCCTCTTTTACACACACACACTGGGCATCAGCTAACACATACCAAAGAGGAATATTTCAGAAAAGTGCTTACTTCACACTATCCGCACTCAAGTGTGCACCACACCCAAACCATGCTTTCACACATCTCCATTGAAAAGGAGAAATAGCCACTAGAAATACACCCTACACCCCCCCCCCACCCCCACTGGCTCGACCAATCCTGATCACCTCAACATGACACAATCCAAATGTTTAAATGGGCATAGCACACACCCAGTATCTATAATTACACTGCATACATGTCATCACCAACACAAGCAGATTCTCTCCTATCGCCATGACATAAATCTGCGACATGCTCACTGCCCACATAGTGCTGGCCATGAGGAGCGGCTGGCAGTCGTAGTACTAGGCGCCGTGTTGGACCCGCCCACTACATAGTGCAGCGAGAGGTCAGACCTCCACTCCTGCCATCTCGGCCGTATCTGCCAATCTACTCACAGGGAGCATCAGAAGGCACATCTTTCCACAGGTAGTCATTTGGCTTTGCAGGGGGTCCAAACACTCGGACAAATGTCTACTATCGCGAGTGCAGCTCAGTGGGAGCTTTGGCCAAAAGCGCTATATTTAGTGGGGCACCCCAGTGTGCTGGATTTCAAAGCATTCACAAAGGTCCACTAAAAGCAGGAGAGTGGCCAGACAAGTAACAGCCGTTTAAGGATTGATTTTCCTTCCACCTACACAAGATCCAGTACCTTCAAAATGGACATATTCCCTCCACTAAGTGGACTTCAGGTTTAAAGGGAGAGAAAGCAGAAACGGAGCGCAACCTGTAGCGCCCAGTGAAGGGGCCTCTTTTTCCGTACCTGTAGTGCCACTTGCTGGATGTGTCTGAAGAGTTCGACGTCTTTCTCCGTCAGGTTCTCATGGCCCGGCAGTTTATCCTCCTCATCACGCCAGTCATCGCCATCCTGATTGTCTGAGAGATGAAAAAAAACAATTGGGACAAACAGTCAGGTTTTCACCTTAGACCACAACAACTTTATCTTTATTTAATATAGGCTGACACTTTTATACAAAGCGACTTAAACATCATTTAATTGCTTGGCCAGTCTCCCTGGAGCAAGTCAGGGTTAAGTGCCTCTCTCAAGGGCACAATGGCGGCCGTCGTGAATGAAACGCATGACTCTTCTGGTTACTGCTTACTAGCCCACTTCCTTAGCCACAGCACCACCACCCCCCTCAATTTACTGTGCAGTCCAAGGTCAAACTCTCAAGTGTCATTAACGTACTGTACATACATACACATCATCCATGTATATCTGACGTCTTACTCACATACAAAAAACAGTATTTAAAAAAATAAAAAAGTATATAATCTGTAATTGCACACACCAGAGGTCTCACCTCCCGAGCGGTCATCCTGCTCGCCTTTGCGGCTGTTCTTCTTGCGGATGCGGCACTGCGAGTAGTCCACCGTCTCGGAGCGCGCCTTGCGCCCGTCCGGCGAGGGCGTGAAGAACTTGCTGAGCGCGTCTATCAGGCCTTTGGTCTTCTTGTTGAAGTACAGGCCACTGCTAGTCGACGAGTCGTCGTCGTGGCGCATGGGGAAGAGCAGCTGGTCGTCTCCCGGGTAGCCCTCGCACGAGGAGCTGGACGAAGAGTGCGGCGATGACGAGCCCTGCGAGCGACGGTCAGCCGCCGAGGGCCGCCCCCGCCGACGGCCTCGACCACCTCCGTTGCCCCCGCGAAACTTCTTAAAAGGCCGTTTGGACCTAGACATACATGCACACAATTTAAGAAAGGTGAGGCGCGCTGGACTTTGACTCATACTGAATCAGTTGTGGAGGGTAGAATAAATCAAACTTGGAAGAAGACCAATCGGGCATTATCATCCAACAATCCAAGTCTCAAATCAAGAAACCTCATAAATTATGAATAAGTATAAAGCTTATGAATACTAATGGTGGATACTTATATCCAAACAACTCATCACTTGGGAATTGAGATAAGCAATCAGTCTATGTGGAAATCAGACACAAAGACAAAAATGGCTCACGGCTTTCAACAAGCCACAGTATTATAGACAAGTTAATGGGCTTTAATACATTACACATCTATATGGTTTCTCAAAGTAGAGCAAAGACCCGGGTTTAACGTCTGTGTGCTGAAAAGGAGGCTGTGAAGCGAGAGAAAGTCATCAGTTACGCCCTTGTGAGTGAGTGAGTTGCATTCCACAGGATGGCAGCTGTCCTACCTGTTCTTGGGCCGACCCAGCGGGGCATTGTAGCGTCGCTTGATTTGTGCTGCTTTCTCGTGCAAGAGCCGTCTTCCCTTTTCCCTCGGCCGGCAGATCTGACAGATCCACATGCCTGGCGAGCCAAAGGCATCAGGGTCAGCTTTTGCACACCACAATAACACACCCAAAGAGGCATTTTACAAGGCGTCATTTCTATTGCTGTGAGTAGGGGGTGGGGGGGCAGGTGTGTGGGTTGAGGTGGGGAGGCACACGTACCTTTCGGCATCCGCAACAGTGGGGGGTCACAGCACTCCATGTGGAAACCCCGGTCACAAGAATCACAAAACAACATATTCTCCTGCGCAGAGAGAGAGAGAAAAAAAGAAAGAGAGAGAGAGAGAAAGAGAGAGAGAGAGAAAGGGAGAGAGAGAGGGAAGGGAAAGAGAGGGAACCTGTCAAGATTTTTCCCCCCCAACATTTTGATCAGTTGCACATTCTCTCGGCCGCTGCACACCAGGCTTGAGGCTGAGGGGGGGCTGGGTGATTGACAGCTCAGGAGAAGGAGGAAATGACCATGGCGCTGCTGTCCAAGCCTGACACGCATCAGGAGTCCGTCAAGAGGCCAGGTCAGACCCAGCAACCCACAAATGCAGCCATTTGCCAAGAGCCTTCTACGTACGCTACAACAAAAAACAACCTGGTCTGTGTGTGTGTGTGTGTGTGTGTACGTGTGTATATATGTGTGTGTACATGCGCACGCTCACCCTTACCGCATTCTTGCCCTGGTCCTGGCAGCTGCTGCAGGTCTTGCACTCGATGCACTGCCACCATAGAGCCTTGACCCGCTCCGTCAGCTCAGGGGAGAACTTCAGACAGGACGGGTGGCCTGGTGAGCAGAGAGACAAAACCATTATAGAAAGGGCCAGCAGAGCAGTGTGTGTGTGTGTGTGTGTGTGTGTGTGTGTGTGTGTGTGTGTGTGTGTGTGTGTGTGTGTGTGTGTGTGTGTGTGTGTGTGTGTGTGCAATAGTAGAGTCCGGGAGACTGGAAGGGTGGTGTTAGCTGAAGCTCACCGCTGTTGCCACAGTCTGCACAGGAGATGAGCTCCTCCGGCTTCTTGTCGCGGTTCTGCTCCTTGGTCCCCAGGCAGAAGCTGCAGATGGGAATCGGCTCGGCCACAGGCTAAGGGATGGATCGAGCAAGTGAGTGAGAGACAGAAAGAGAGGGAGAGAGGGAGAGAGAGAGAGAGAGAAAAACAGATGGGGAAAAAGAGGGGGATATGGGAGAAAGAGAGAGCGAGAGTGATACAGTCAGTCACTTATCCCTGAAACATTGTGGCATTGTGTGGCAGTGAGCGCACTAGTCATCGTGGGGGTCCATATAGTTGCACTACTGTCTATCTGCCAGTTTTATTCACACTTCATTCGGCACATTATAAGGCATCCGAGCACCGTGTAATGTGCATGCTATAGCAAGGCTCCATCACCATGTATGGCTTTTCACACAATCACCAGACGCAGGAGCATGATTCCTTTTAACGGCACTGATATCAACACATACAAGAGGCTCTACTACAACCATCTGCATACCAGATCTTGCCTTTCAAATGTTCTTGAGTGCGTGTGTGTTTGCGTGTGTGTTCGTGTGTGTGTTCGTGTGTGTGTGTGTGTGTGTTTCTGTGTGTTTCTGTGTAAGCGGGGGTGGGTGTCTAGCTGGACGAATTGTTTTTCATCCAGCGCTGCTTGGCCGGAGAGGAGAAATGATTTCTCTGTGGAGGAATCGCAGAGGGCTCGTCTTCAAAAGGAGCCACAGAGACCTGTTTTGATGCCTATTCTGTAGCCTGCCATCTGACATACAGCTCCTGGATGCCATTAATCTTTCAACACGTACGAGGGAGCAAGAGAGAGGCAAAGAGGGAGAGAGAAGGAGGGAGGAAGGGAGAGACAGACACAGAGAGAGAGAGAGAGGAGAGCAAGCATGCACCACCCAAGATGAGCTTCTTTCTCCCTCTTGCTCACACATGCACGCACACACGCGCACACACACACACACACCCACACACATTCACACGAGAACACACATGAGATCACCACAAACACATGCGGAAGAGGGAGCAAAGCAAAAGGAGAAGCCTTAACTCCAGCCAGTTGTTCAGAGAGCCTTAAGCGCCTGACTGTCCACATCCGACAAAACTAACGTGGGAGACACAGAGGAGTAAAGTTAAAGTTGACTGCTATTTAGTGGATGCCTTTATCCAAAGTGGCACAGGGTTCGGGAATCAAACCCGGGGCCAAACGATTGTCGAGGGGGTGACGTTACCGCGGCTCCACCACCTCCGTTAGCAACAGAGCAGAGTGTGATGAAAGGAGAGGACAGAATACGGGGGGGGGGGGGGAGGCAGAGAGCAGGAGGAAGAGAGGAATGAGAAAAGAACCTGACAGAGGGAGAGAGATGGTCTGCTTAAGCATGGGGCCAGCACAGGTGGTGGAGGTGGGTGGGTAGGTAGGGGGCGGTGATGGAGGTGGGCTGGGTGGGTGGGGTGAGAAAGCAAGCAGCCAAGACAGTGAGTAAGTGCAAGAGTGGGGGAGAGAGAGAGAGAGAGAGAGAGAGAGAGAGAGAGAGAGAGAGAGAGAAGGTCCGGGCAGAGAAGAGAGAAGAGACAGGGGAGAGAAGGTGATTTATTGGGTTCATTTCCCTCTGACTCAGGCTCTCAGCTCAACGCAGGGCCACTGCTCGCCCCAAGGAATCACAGAGGGGGGGGGGGGGGGGGGGGGGGGCAGCAAAAGGGAGAAGAGAAAGAGAGAGAGTAAGAGAGGAGGAAAAATGAAATACGTCTGCACAAAAGCAGCACAGATGCTTCAAACACCTCAACTAGTTACCTATAGCTAGCCTAATCAGGTGTTGGGTCATCAGGCAAACTCCCCATCCCCATCCCACTCACAAAGTCACATCCGTTTCTCTCTTCATTTTATGCTCTCTTTTTGAACTGCCTTTTCAAAAGGGAGAGGGGGGAAAAAAAATTCCTCCACTGCCACACCATCCTGGCTTCAAAAAAGCGACTCACTTCTGTGCAGACATAAACGTCCCTTGGGGCAATTATGGTTTGAGTGACACTGTGCAGATTGCTGGGCGAAAGAGAGACTGTGTGCTTGCAGAAGGGCGGAAGAAAAACAGATACCAAACACACACACAGAGACACACACAACCACCCTCACACACACAAACATTTGCCATTTTCTAAACTTTACTACACTGAAATCTCACTGGCGCTTTTTTATCTTTCGACTTGACTGCCGGTTTGCCGTCTGTTCTTGTAAATACAGATTTGTTTTGTATAATAAGCACCTTCTCTTCTGGCGAGCGGCTCAGAGCTGGATAATTTCCCGAGGGAGCTCAGATATGGATACACAACCACTCTACTCCCACTACTGCCGACTGGTTGGGTGTGACCACAGCATCCTAGTAACTGTGTCTAGAACTGGTAGCAGCGTAAACTGTGGAGTGGCGCCACTGAAACCCTAATCCAGCTGGTTCAACCAGGCACTTAGACCTGTAGATGTGTTATAGCGAGTGATACTCTGGGCACTTATACGAGCTGCCACCAGGCTTGATCTCTCTGGTCGAACCGCTGGAGCACGCCGGGGAGCTCCATTAACTTGCTCAACTCGTACCAGGGCCTCCTCTTACAGAGACAGGCCACAGGGTTAACAGACTCAACGCACACACACGCACGCACACACACACACACTTATGACAGGTCAACCCTAGAAGCAGGAAGTGGACAAATGCATCCGCTAAAGAGGTCTATAAGCTCTTCCATATAGGCTACCTGAATTCTGAGAATTGCAAGATCACTATTTGTCTTCTTGTGATCCTCAACACAAAGTATGACCAGCTCACTGGTAGCAAAGATTAAAGGGGAGGCGGGGGGGCAGGGAGAGGGAAGTGCCTGGAGGAGAGAGGGTGTGCTAATTATGGCCCAGGATAAAAAGAAAATGGGAGAGGCAGAGCCAGAGGAGGAAAAGAGAAAACAGTGCGTGAGAAAGACACTCGCCCTCTCTCTGTCCTTGTCTTCCCTATAGTCAAGGTTCTCATTAACATGTGAAGCCAGTCTCCCTCATCCTCTGACTAAACACAGACAGACAGACAGACAGACACACACACACCTTCAAACTTTGTCTCAGGTTTGTCCCCTTAACCACCAGCCTACTGATTATGGAACAGGATACTGACTTTTCACACACACACACACCGCCTACATCAAATAATGGACAAAAAGCCTTTGCAAAAATTGTGCACTAGTCCTACAAAAGCTCTGACCACATGTGTTTCCCTAATGACCCACAGACAAGCTACACAGTGTTCATGTATGTGGGTAGAACCGACAAGCCCTAGAACTCTTGGATGAAGTGACCTCAAATTCCCCTCCATTTCCCCTTGACATCACACTGATGTTGATTGCTCCCACCTGTACAGAGAGCAAATGGAATGATGCAATGTTATCTTAGAGAAATGCTAAGCTGTTCTCACATCTGAGGCCGACAAACGGTATCTCCATTCATTCACTCATTCATCTGTTGGCACTTCACGGCTGGCTGGGAAGAAGTAGCCTAGCTAGCCTAGAGGAGAGGCAGTGCAGTGCCCACACCACACGGACACATGGAGGATAATCTCTATTGATAAACCGGGCTCAAGCCGTCTGATTATGGATTTACCGCAATCTGCTCAATCCATGATACCCCAACCACAAGACATTAGGCAAGAAGAGGGCATACTACCCAACCATAAATACACACAAGATGGATTTATGCAGGGATGATGCTTGATGTGCGTGTGTGTGTAGGGTGTAGGGTGTCCTGACTGCTGCACTATGGTAACCACTAGAACCACTTAAATGTCCGCCAGCTGGCTTGGGGTCATAGCCATTCTCTATGTTTTGGTTGTCGTCCATTCAGTTTCCATGGTGGACCACAGGATCGAGGAGTGCTCGAACTCTCTGCTGCTCTTGTGAGAGACCCACTCTTATCCCCAGGGTCTTATCAGCACACACACGTGTTATGGAAACATGAGGAGGAGAAATATTTAGTTATGCTTTATTTATGCTTTATTTAGCATTTAGCTGAACAAGGCAAATTTAAACACTACCAAAACCAGTCACGGTGGCCATGGCTTCCTTCCAAAAGAACACACGGCAGCTGACTGCCGTCTTGTCTGATATATTGACATGGCCATGAGAGATGAGTGTTTATTGACCTCTGTGAGTGTGTCTATGTGTGTGATGGCTTGGGGAGGGGGGACCTGAAGGAGGGAATCGCTCATTCCTTTATGTGTGTGTGTGTGTGTGACACAAAGTGCTACTGCTTCACAGGCATCAGCCAGATTGTCTGTGTGTGTGCATGTTTGTGTGTGTGCGTGTGTGTGTGTGTGTGTGTGTGTCCAGGTCCTGAAAATTACATGAGAGGCAGGTAATCAATGCTCAGTGGTCTTCTGCATGCTGGTCGGCTTCCTTCCGCTGTTCTCTTCACCTTGAGCCAAAACAACGGCCGAACCAATAAACAAACCACTGCATGTGCTCCGAGCTCAGCTTTTAAAAAGGCACAGCAGACCGCGGGCAATATCTACAGCTCAACGCTGCTCGTGGCCTTGGTCTCAGTGTCTGCGACAGAGGAGAGAGGATGGTGGCATCACTCTCTACATGACACACGTTCTCGAGTGCCGGTGCCCGAAGCACCAAGGGGGTCAACTGGAGGTTGGGGCGACTGTGGCTTTCACACGTCCTCATGGTGACCGGGCCTGGGTGGCGGCGGCTGTGTTTGGGGGGTGGACACACACACTCACACACACACACAGGTTCAACCCTGCTGCGTAAGTGCATCTAACACACACACACACACACACACACACACACACACACACAAACTCGCTCATACACACACACACAGACAACCCATCCCACCTAATGGCTTTTCAGATTCACACGGCCATCATCAGTGCTTGCTATAGCTCTCAAAAAAATGAGCGTTTGCTATCTATATACCCATGACCCCGATTTGACTCCCACCCCCCCCCCCCCCCATGGCCTGGCAATGACCCCCTATTAGCGGGCGGAATGAGTGAGCGAGTCTGGCCACGGCTGTTTGAATAGAGCGGTGTGTGACACAGTCATTCTGGTGTAGAGTACACAAATCCAACCCCCTCCTCCACCTCTTCCACCCCCTGCAATGGGGTCAGCGCTAGTGCTTAGCCATTTGTTTTGCTTTTTTTTTCCCTACGCCCCATCTCTCTCCCTCTCCATCTTGCTTTCTCTCTCCTTCTCGCTCTCTCCCTTGCCCTCTTACTAAATCACAACCCAGAGAGTGCTAATACTAGCCAGTAATGAGCTCTCCCTCTCGTCTCCCCTCTCGTCTCCCCTCTCCTCTCCTCTCCTCTCCCGTGTCCAAACATGGCACTCATGGCAGGCTGTCGTCGAGAAGCCATGAGTAAACAAAGGTAACTACATCAATGCACTGGGCCTTTCAAAAAAAAAAAGTGGCAAGCCACCTAGTCATTGAGTACTCTGTTATTGGCCACGCGCCGCAGATTAGATCTCGAATGCTGTTGTGCTGTTACCCCCCAACCCCCAACACCTCTTCCTGCGGCTTAACCAAGTGCCCCATTTAGGTGCGAGAGACGGCTTACACCCACGTCTTATCAGAACTCTATTTGAATTGGTGAGGTGGGGTGAAACACATTCATCGCCTGCCAAGTACTCGCTCGGTTCCAAAAAAGCTTATATCCTAAATATCCTAGCTAGTACCTACAGTAAATATGCTCAACTACACACTCAGCGCCATTATACTCATACTGTCCCTTGATGTTTTCACAAATGCAATGGTGTCAGTCAGTGTCTGTGGCACATTCCGTCTCCACATTCCGTCTCCTTCTTGCAGGATCTGAGAGAGTCGTAGAGGTAGCGGTGCTTCCAGGCAGAAGAGAGATAGAAAGGAGTGAAGAGAGCACTACGGTTCATCGCCGATCTGTCACAAAGCTTTTGGGTATGAAAAACCATGACTGACATCTTAATCCTACAGTGAGTGACCATGCAAACCCATAGGCAAAGCAGCTAAGCTACATGCCTATGTGGGTTTAAGAGGCGGGAAATGCATCAACTGACACCAGTGGGTCATAGCAAGTTTACGACAGTTCTCGCATGGCATGTAACAGTGTTTGCCAAGTATCTCTTACTACAGTGGCCAAGCCTTTTGACTAGCTGTCAGACATGGCTGGCATGTGCATGTGCGTACAATATAACTGATACAGATCAAAAGGTGCAATGAATCTTCACCTCTTCTGTGCACATTTTATTGGTGTGTCTGTGTGAGTACTGTGTGTGTGCACCATGGAGGGAGATGGGTGTGTAAGTGTGTTTGCACTGTGTGGATGCCTCGCTGGGATTTCTCACATTAAGTATGCACTCCGAGTATGCATACAGGTGGATGTGTGCCTATCCTGTGAAAGTGTGTCCTTCTCCTGCGTGTACGTGTGTGTGTGTGTGGTGAGCATGCATGAGTGTGCTGTAAGCGTGCATGGGTGTGTGTGAGTGTTTGCACTGTGCACGCATGTGGGTGTGTGCTGTGCCTCTGGGGAGTGGACACAGGCCTGGCTGGCTGTTGTCTATCGAGTTACAGCAGTGGGTGTGTTCCCTGGCTCCTGTCGCCTGTGTGTCTGCCTCTTGTTTCATGCTGAGCAGCCAGCTGAGAGAGGGGAAAAGAGAGAGGGAAAGAGAGAGACAGAGAGAGAGAGAGGGACACACAAAGCATGTGTCTGCCTAGCTTCTTCCTTTGCCACTAGCAGCAGCGACGCTGCCGCCGCCTCTTCTGGTTTCCCGGCCTGCCTCTCTCCCTCTCCTTCCCTCTCTCTCTCTCTCCCTCCCGCTCTTTTCCACTCGTTCCTACTCTCCTCCCTCACAGTGCTCCCTCCTTCTTACCCTCCCTCTCTGCTTCATGCTGGCGCTCGCTCTCTCTGGTTGCTTCCCTCTCTCTTTCTCTCCCTCCCTCTTTCGCTCGTCTCCTGACAACTCCTGACAGGGAGCAGCCCTGCAGCTGGTCGCCAGCCTCGGCAGGATGCAGAACCCACGATACCCCTCCCCTCCACAACCTCATTCCCTCTTCCCTGACCTTCCTTCTCTTCTCCTCCCCTTCTCTTCAACCTCCCCCAGTGCACTTCTCCTTTCCTCTCCACTGGTTCTGTTCACTCTTCTTCTCTCTGATCCTTTCATCTCTTCTCCATGGCTCTTCTCCTACCCTCTCTCTCACCTTCCTGCAGGCTACAGATCAGCTCTGGTAGTTGTGCACAGCTCCTGATTGAGATGGTAGAGCAGACACCTTTCCGCCACTCAGCAGCCTGCATCCATCTCCATCCTCTCCAGATGCCGGGCCGGAAGGCCTTGATATGTTCTCGCTATTGCTACCTGCCTGATCTTCTCTCAAACAGCTGCAGCAGCGGTGGCGGGTGGACGGCCAATGGCTGCTCTTCACCCAACCCATTGGGAGGGAGCTACTGCATCCTGGGAGATTAACTCTTGCCCGGCCTCCGCCTACTGTGTGTGTAAATTTGACCTTGTCCCGCCAGCGTGTAATCTTCACGCAATCCTTTCACATGCAGGTTGACGTCTGCACCGCGCCACAGCAGGATTAGAAGGCACGACGGACACGCTCACCAAGGGGTGACTGCGGTAACCAAACTTCAAAACAAATCAGGGATTTGAAGCCATGCCTGTTTGAAATATTTACTGTTCCAGTGAGGACAGTTATGCATAGGCTAGCCTATGCAGGGTGTGTGCCAGGAGTCCATCATAGAGAAAACATTTTGGATTTACAGCCATGTATGCACTTTCAATCCCATTAAAAAAATGCACAGCTACAGCAACCCTATACTACAAACTACTAAAGACATCGCTTTAAGCCAATCTTCAAGCATCAGCAAATCACGAGACAAGATCATTTCAGCGGCAAAGCCACAAGGCAAGAACCAGTTCCTCTTGTAGGCTTTTGACACTAAACAATGAAGTCCTGCAGTGGGCCAGCATTCATTACAGTAAACATGGAAGTATCCATGCTGCCCCACCAACAGCAGTCACATTCAAAACATCAACTTCATTCCCCACCATGTGCTTTGGGCTGAAGAATCAGTAATCACTCTAGATGGAGTCTTTAGTGTTACCACTTTAAATAATTTGGGGCTATTTTATATCATTAAATCTTCATGTCTTGGGGTGAGGGTCATCATACCAACTATGTGCGCAATAACCACACAAACAACTACTAACTAAACAAACAAGAGGCTCTGACTCAGACGTTGCACACGATCAAGTCCAGACGTGCAAATGCTGCCACCTGCGCCAAATAGCAGGACTAACTGCTGGTCTGCTGGCAAGCACTCTGGTCTGAAGTGCAAACACGATAGTTAGGAATCAAAAGGTATGATGAGTAGAGCTGCAGTGAAACAGAAACTAAGCAAGTGAGATGAGTGTCTAACCTTCTGCTTCCCAATAGGTTAACAACCCTACCTTAGCCATAAAGTAGCAAAAACCGGGCGTGTTTACATTGGGTTACTTCCTTATTTCACCAAGTTGGAGTGGTAAATACCACACAAGCTGGTAAACAGAAAGTGGAAAGCCCACTTATGCCAGTCAGAGTGCAGGAACCAGCTGCAGCGTTTGGTCCCAAAGTAAATCGGGCAGAAGCTAAACTGACCAAGTTTTGGAGCCGTTTCTATTTTCGCGCACACCCGGGAAGTGTACTAAATGTGTGAACATAACAGCACAGATAAACATTTTAATCAGAA
Organism: Alosa pseudoharengus; assembly: GCF_046254945.1. Taxonomy (NCBI): domain Eukaryota; kingdom Metazoa; phylum Chordata; class Actinopteri; order Clupeiformes; family Clupeidae; genus Alosa; species Alosa pseudoharengus. Next base: position 25,795,424 of record NW_027468848.1, on the reverse strand, counting down.
CAGGTGGTATATGGTTCTTGATCCTGTAACGTTGGAGACATCCACAACTAATTAATATCTTTTAAATAATTACCTTAGGGGAGGAACGCTCAAATGCACCTTGTTTTTTGAATGAATGTTCTGTTTGCATTGTGTTTGTCTGACTTGTATGATATGTCTGTGCAGTAATCAAATAAAGGTATGCATTGCAAAAGTGCATTATAGCCTACAACTAAATAGACATGAGCAGCAGTGCATAAGTGCATAGATATCAGCATTAGGTTGTCAGCTTGACAATATTATTACTCACGAGGTGCATCTCCCAAAAGCGTTGTTTTGCAACAACAATGGTAAGGGAGAGTGCATAACATTTAACTGCAGTCATTACACAAAAATTATTTCAAGATCTGTCTACCTCGTGGACTCCCAATCTATTTCCATATAAAATCAAAACAAACATTAGAGATGGCCGTTTCCTGGGGCTCTTACCTTATCCTTCTCGTGTTGGAGCAGGCGGACGGGCGGCAGTGTGTCGATCGAGACACAACCCGTGCCGTCGTTCTGGTGCGATGACGAGCTGCGGTTGGCGAGCCGGAAGAGCGGGCCCTGCTTGAGCACGCGTCCGTGCGCCACGGCCCGCTTGAGTGCCACCCGCAGCTGCTGGTGGAATAGCCCTGGCGCCAGGGCGCTGCTGCCCGACAGGTAGGCCGCCACGTCGGCCTGGCACTTGAGGAAGCGCTCGATGCTCTTGATCGTGGAGCCGCCGGGCTCGTGCAGGCCGTCCAGTGCGCGCTTGATCAGTTTATTCCAGTCCAGCCCGGGCTTCTTGTGGGACCCAGAACTACTGCTGCCGCCTCCTCCTCCTCCTCCTCCTCCACCACCTCCACCACCTCCTCCTCCTCCTCCTCCTCCACCCCCTGATCCTCCACCGCCCCGGGGCTTGGGCAGGGCCAGTCGGCCCGGGTTGTCTGGGTCCTTGTAAGAGTTGAGCCCCTTGTTGGACACCTTGAGGATGGAGCCGTCCTTGACGCTGAGCTCCAGCTGCTCCAGGACCGTCTTGCGGTCGAGGCCATGCGACATGGACACGGCATTGCAGATGCGCTCCTCGGACGGCCGCTGCTTCTGCTTCTTCACCTTCTTGATGGCCTCAAGGATCCAGGAGGTGTACAGTGGGTTGGCCAGCTTCACCATGGCTGCGGTCGTCTGCGGGCCTGCCTGTGGCTGGACCCCCCAACCCACACGGCTGCACAGGTATAGAGAGCTGGGCCTGGGCCCCCTCGCGCCTCAAGCCTCCCCACTCCCCGGCAAGAAGGCTATCCTTTATCCCGCGGCCGAACAGAGAATTCTTCAGAGTCTGTGCACAAGCAGGCAGACAGGGAGCAGCTCACCATAGCATAGGCTACCCTGGACCGACCCCCCCACCCCCGAAAAACAAAGCCCCCCGTCCCGACCTGGCCCTCTCCCTTCTCCCGGCGATGGCGGGTGGGCAGAGCTCAGGGCGGATGTGGAGGCAGCTGGCAGAGCAGGTCAGTGAGCCGTTCCCTCCCGCCAAGCTCAATCACACCCAGAGCAGTAGAGACACACCCACGCCAGTCCCCGGGGCACACTTGAGGCTTACGTCGCCTCCTTATCACTGAGGTTGCCCCTCAGCGGGGTCCGTCTGCCGGACCATCGTCCTCGAAAAAGATCAACAGTGGTGTCAGGAACGGGTCAGACGCCTTCTCTTCAGCAACTAAACCTTGATAGCCAAAGATGTAGATTTCGGTGGGCAGTAACTCTGCGGTATTCCTTTCTGCTGCCACCTCCCCCTTTTGATTGCCCCAATTCTGGTCCTTCTCCTTCCTGGTTGTGTCGTGGCAGGATCAAAGCAGTAGATCTCATCTGTGGGAGCAGCACTGACTGACTGTCGTCATACCAATCACACCTCAGCAGCCAATGTAACCTGCAGGTCAAAAAGGCATAGGAGAAACCAGAGGTCAGAGGTGAAGAGGAGACTAGTTAAGATACTTTACTGGTTTATTTTGCCTCTAAGGCTCTACTGACTGGTAAGGACATGTTCTGAAACTCACAAATGAATATGAACCTGCCTGTAAAACTAAATAACCACCACATGAAACATGGAGTACCTGTATCACAATTACAGATGCTCACGAAAAAAAAACAAGTATACGCTTGGAGAGTTACACTGATGCTTTGCAAGGATGCACGAAAGTTTTGCTGTTAAGGCACACATGTAATTATGGGATAACCCCTCCCTTCAAGATGTTGTGGTTGTGCATCCCACACCAAACATACTGCTGAAGGGCCAAGGAGCAGCAGTGGCTAAGCAATTCCGCCATACAAAGCCCCAGCTACTACACAAAACACTCCAACTTTGTGACCTTGAGTAAACAAAAAGCACTTCTACACTTATTGGACTATTTCACAGACATTACTCAGATATAATGTTAAACTCAATGGGCTTACCTACACCTGTAAGTTCACTACACCCAAGGTAACGTTACAATAACTAGGTCAAAAGGAAGTGAATTTTCTTGACAGAAATCACGTCTTATACCATACATGGCAGATATTACTCTAGATATGAGCATCATGCACGTGAGGTTTAAATCTCTTGCTGTCCGTTAAAACCGTTTCAAACTCTTAACAACTTCGTATTATGAAAGCAGAGACTTTTGGTGACAGTTACGTTAGCCCAATTATAAGTTGAACAGTTCAGCTTGTGTATTGTCAGTTTAGCCCATCTTAAACTAAAGACATACCATTAACATACTGCATAGTAGCTAAGTTTGAGTGGCTAACTAGCTAACGTTAGTGTTTATAAACTGCAAAGCTCAAAGACAGGGCCACCCTAAAGGATTTAACAAACACTTATTTACATACTACGACTGCCACTCAGAGCGACTCTGTTTACATTGGTCGTGTTAGCTTGTAGCAAACTCAACTTACGACAGATCTTCCCGCGAATTGATGTTGTTATTAGCGCCAGAATGGTCCAAAATAGCAACAACGTGTGATCTTGGACTGGGTAAATAGCCCACAGATACGATCAACAATGACGTGATTCCTCGAACGGCCGCGGTTTCAAACAATAACAGCAACAAGCACCTGGAGTTTTACATTTCTAATGGCTGGAGTGAAACCCTGCTGAGAAACCGCGGCCTACAAAGACACAATGCAAGTTAGCGTACTAGTCGCCACCATGGCTAGCTAGTCAGGGCGAAAAATAAAGATTCCTGGTGGAGCGTTGCTACTTAGCGCTACATTTGACATGGCCGCACGGCCTGCTTTAGCCTCGGCCAAGAGTGAAAATCCTCCCCCCGCAAGATGCGTCCTTACACAAGGCACTCAGCTCCCCCTTTTCCCCACTTCCTTCCTCACTATCACCCACCCTCCCACGTAGTGCCTGCGGTGCGGCGAAGACAAGGCCGTTGAAGAGAGGTAGGCCTCGGCTCACTCCCCCCCTCCTACCAACCCCCTCGCCCCCCTCCCCTCGCGGTCTTCATCTCTCCGTACCCCTTTCCCTCTACCTCTCGCGGTTCCCAGAAAGGCAGGACGGGTCCAGTTCGCCTTTCAAAGAAAAAAGACCAAGAACCTTCGCATATCCACACCTGATTAGCTGCTACTCACCGGAATTTCTTGTCGAGTTGCCGGGCAGAATGCGCCAGAAATCATTCGAAACATAGACAACAACAAGCCCAAAAATGCAGCCAGAGACCAATGGCTCCGGAGCTGACGCCATCTTTGAGTGAAACAGGAGCTTGGCTGGTGGGGGAGGGGGGACACAGCAAGAGCAAGGGACCGTCTGCATCTTGCAAACTCGAGTCTGGGAGAACGGGAAGAGGGTTGCTACGGAGGGAGACAGGGAACGTCTCTGTTGTAGATGTGAAGGGTGAATATCTGTTGTTCATGTGAAATGGAAGAAAGGGACAGATGGTGAAGAGGAGAAAAGGGTAGGTGCGATCGTGTGTGAGCTCACATCAAATTTAAGGGACCGTCTGGATTTTTATTTTTCGTTTTTGTCACTGCTGGATCGTGGGCACAAGACAAAATCAAAGCAACTGACTGTGGTTTTAATGTTGGATGGTATTTAACAACTGAAGGGAAATACCACCCCACCCCCTTTCACCGCTCGCTTGATTCTGCGTTGAAATTTAGTTGTCCTCCTGGTTTACAGTTCCTGCCGCTGAGAAAGAGCCAATGGCACATCCCCATTTTCTAGTGAAGAAAAACATTGCACAGTTGCCAGAGAAAGTGTTCATAGCAAAGCGTATGTTTATGTTTGGCGCCGGTATAGGCTACAGCCAAACGAGGTGTGTTTCCTACATAAACATTATGGCCCGTACAAACGTAGATTGTAAAAAGACAGAAACACGGGCTTGTGCAGACATAGTTGGATGACAGGTGATTCACCTTTCCCGCCAGTATTCTTCATTTCGGATATAGGCTATAAAGCTGTTTTCAATTAACCATCTGTCTGAAAAACAGGCTAGGCCTACGTTAGGAAACATTAAGTTCACTCTTCCACGAGTTGCCGCTTATAAAATAATGAAGATTAGCCAATAAACAATTTGTGTAGCCTAAGGTCGTCTATTTGCATTATGGTCGGAATGAATGATAGGCCTATCCTATTGTTCCAACAGTCTTTAGATTGTAATTCGGTAGCCTGTTTCAAAGACATTGTAAAGGTTATTCTGATAGCCTAATAATAATTATATTAATAATCTGATAGCCTAATAATAATTAGACTATAGCCTAAATGAGCCTTTTACAAAATGAAAATAAATATCCTATCTTTTGGTAATAAAAACATGCTTATTCAATTTTCACAAGAGCAATTTTGCAATAGCCTACTCATAGACCCAGGCTAATACATTAAATCATTTTTCTTTTCAGAAAAACTGGTGGGCATACAAAATGTGCATGTACTTTAACCTGAGGTTCAGCGTCATTATGTCAGATATTCAGACTTAATTGGATGCTAAGTAGGCCTATAACCCAACCCAAGTGTTTTTATATGTATGTATGTATGTATGTATGTAACATTGGGATTTTTTAAAATGAAATAAGAATTGCATCCATTTGTGTTTAGCATGTGTGACAAGTTCCACAATGTCTGATCTGATGAATTACACAGTAATGACACAATCAGGCCTATTGGTTATAGGCCTTATAGGTCTAGTATTTAATGACCATGTTTTAATGACCTAGTATCTGTGTTTTAATGATCTTCTTTTGTTTAGGTACACTAATCTGCTAATAAAATAAACCAGGTTCTAAAAACAAACCTGACTGATGCAATTACCTCCTCTGTCACCACCAAATGAGAAATCTGTCTAAGAAGTTGCCAGTTTTGAACAGAGGAGCATCTTTCCCACATGTGTGCTATGAACAACAAGGGTCAACCATCTAATGTTGTTTCTCACACATAGATTCTCCTACCCCAAAGCCTACAATTATCTTGTGTTATTCCTACCTATTTCTCTTTGATAAATCAAATTGAAAATTGGATAAAAAATAGTGTGATACACATTTTTTAAACTATTTGTCAGATTTTGTTATGTGAAAAGAAATTAATACCATTCTGTATTTTGCATTTTCCAACATTTTGACCCTGTCAAGAGCTTCATTCAGTCGATAAGCCGATTGTAGACAGACACGCATGTTCATTGGCATCACAAGTATAAGTATAGTATAAGTATCTATACTTTTTTGATCCCGTGAGGAAAATTTGGTATCTGCATTTAACCCAATCAGTGAATTAGTGAAACACACTCAGCACACAGTGAACACAGTGAGGTGAAGCACACACTAATCCCGGCGCAGTGAGCTGCCTGCTTCAACGGCGGCGCTCGGGGAGCAGTGAGGGGTTGGGTGCCTTGCTCAAGGGCACTTCAGCCGCGGCCCACTGGTCAGGGCTCGAACCGGCAACCCTCCGGTTACAAGTCCAGAGTGCAGGTTTTTGCATTTTAGGTATACTAATTTAGTCTTAATAACTTCTACATTTTTGCTCCATGCAGTCACTCTGATGTTTCCAATGACCTCTCAAACTGTGTTCTCTATTGCAGATGTGAACATTCTGGGAACATGTTTTTTGTGACAGCTGGCATAACAGGGGAAAAGCTAATTGATGTAATGGCTTTCCCTGATGACCTCATGATAGCTCCCTGATGGGAATTGGGTAAACTCCCAATTCCCATTTATCTGCTTATCCTTTTATTGGTTGGTTAGTGGAGGTTATTTATGGATCAGTTGCTCTTTACATCTAAATGTAAAGAATGTACACAATGCATGCCTTGAGAAATCTTAGAAGGGAAGGCAAAGGTTTCTCAGAATTGTATACAGTTTAATTACATTTCAGCAAACATTCCTTTTATGTACTTAGTTACACACTGTGATAACAGACATAATAAATCAGTTATATTAACAGTGCACTTTTATGTGATCAGAAGTGATGTATTAATTTCACGGAATGTCCGTTTCCACAAATCAAAATGTGTTTCTTTGGTGAAATTGCAACAAGACACCTGTCCAGTTTCAGATAAAACTGCCCAGATGTTTCATTGACTACTTATGAACATGAAAGAGGCTCTTTGGACTCATTATTGTTCACCTCAGGGTGTTAACAAGGGTCTGTTGTTAGCCAGGCCACTGACAGGTATTGTGTCCCAAAGACAAAAGAGAGGACGGTTTGAAATTGTAATCCTTTGACCATGTTGTGCACAACAACCAGGTAAGGTGTGTCTCCTGCATGACGTTACCCAAAGCATCTGTTGTTTTTCTGTCCACATCCATGTGCAGCATGTGAATAGCCTATTGCAGTTATGATGAAATCTACACCACACACTGATGTTCGCAGTCAATGATACTATTAATATTGTACATAACTTCCTATTGCTGTGACCGCATAAATGCTTGCACACAGTGCAAGAAATACAAGGTCATTGTCAATAGCAAATAGCAAACATCCTGGTGTAATTTGTCAGTACAACACATGTTCAAAATCTTAAATTAAACTATGATTAATAAGTGAAAACATCCTTAAAGTAAATGATGAAAAGGTATTCAAGCATCGCATTTCATAACAGAGAGATGATTGGTTGCTTGCTTTCTGTTTCTATAGAACCGGTCACTATAAGGCATTTTGACATGAATAAATTAATTGTGTCTTCTGTAAGTATGACATCTGTTGTATCACACAGTTGTCACGCACAGCTTTTACGCCTGCATCCACAGCTCCTGTGTATACTCTGCCTTATTAAAGAATTGTGACACCTCATGGTGTCTCTGTGTTTCCAGGCAGAGTACATGCTGACTCGCTAGAATATAATCAGCATAACATCACAATACAACACACCTACAATCACAAAGAGAGAGGCACAAAGTATTGCATTTAGACACATTTTAAAAATTGCATTTTTCTAACAATGTTGAGGTTTAGATCATGTTTAGGTATATGATTGTTTTACAGTTTATGCAAGCACTGAGTTTGCAAGTTACTTTCTCCCTTAACAGTATGTAAGCAAATGAGAAACAACCCACTACAAGCCAAAATAAAGTCTGAAGATTGATCGAAAGGATTGAGCAATTCTGTGAGAAGTGTATGTCTATTGCACTGCTGGATTGGTGGGGCCTGGAAGTACCCTTGTAACCCCAAATTGTATCTTTACTAGAGTATGACATGGATATTGATTCTGTGAGGCTAACAGCTAAACTGTTCTTTGGCTTTGTGTCCTGCTGCATCTGGGAGTTTGTCCAAGAACTGAATCCATTTGGAGAAAAAATGTTGTTGCAAATATTTGCTAACATAGTTGACAGCTCAGAGATAGGATCAGTAAAAGGTTCAATAGAAGTGACTTTATACTTTTTCAAATCATAGTGAAATTGACAAAAAACATCAAACCAAATTGGACTATTTATTTGTGGTTTCAGAGGTTTCATTATAGAACAAATGATCAAGTCAAAAAGCATTACATTATGTCAGGGTCATGCTAAAAAGTTTGAAATGTTTGCCATGACAGACACATTTGTTTACCTTCTGGTTTTCTTTAGAAATATGTTGATTAGTTGTGGTGATCATGGAGTATTTGAACATATCATATCATGTTTAAAAGTGCTAACTTAATTCACCTCAGCCCTAATAATCCCAATGTTTTTGACAGTTTTGTTTTGGTCTTGAATGCCAACCTCCCACCTGCTCCTTCTATGGACAGTGGACAATCTGATTAGCTTCTAATTCTTTCACCTAAACGACTGTGATCAGCCTGTAGTAATGTTGCCAAGTTTGTTGTTTTAGGGGGCAGGATAGCTGTCGAACCCACAACAGATAGCCAGCACCAGCAGCAGCCAGCCCACGGCTGCTTTTGTCCGTGTGAACCAGCGAGCTTCCTGCTGTGGCTGGCCCATTGCCAAGTCCCAAACCCCAGCCCCTCAGCCCACACCCCTCCCATCCTGAAATGGGCTGAAACACACAACGGAAATTTCCAGGCTTCTCTCCGGCCCAGCGCATGCCCCCACCCAGGCAGACCCCGCAACCCTGCTCCCTCCCCTCTCCTCCCCGACTCAGTGGGGATGGGGAGCAGCTGGAGGGTGAAGAAGAGCCTGGTGGAGAGTCCAACCCAGAACCCATCTGGGCCTGGGTCAGGCCCGACAGCCATCCCTCTCTTCACTCACACACACACACACACACATACACACACACACACACATTTGCACACGCACACTCTCACACATATACACACAAACACACTCACACACACACACACTCACACACACACACACACACACACACACACTTACAGGCACACACACCTGATGTGTTGAATAATTGTTTGCCATCCAAACCCCACTGGAAGAGAGGACGTCCTTCAGGCACTTGCTTAAAACCTTCTTCAGTGTAGAGCCTTTCTTCTTAGCCCAGGAGTGCTCTCAAATGCACTTTTGTGTCAAACAAGCTTGCCATTCAGAGGGGTAGAAGAGTGAATACTGATTTTAAGAAATGCATTGTCTTGGATTATCATGGACTTGTATTCACTCATAGAGTATTTAGAACTGACAAGTCACCTACAGAAGGCAGAAAGGCAAGTTTAAACAATGCGGCAGTAATGCCCTATTTAATTTAATAGCTTTGACAGAAAATGATAAAAATGGTCTCCGCTTATATTATGTAATGAACACTAGATCTTAAAAATGTAATTTGTGCTTAATTTATTGAACAAATTAAGCATGCAATACTGTACTCATTATGTCTGCATAAAAAATAGTCAGAGTTAAAGTGGCATCTTTGTGACATTTTTCATTTGTTCCAAGAAAGTCTGACATCTAGTCTAAGGCTTATTACAAGTTGAATCATTTGCAACAAAACTCATTGGATAAATCATGTCCAAGTGGTAGTACACAAGTCGTTGTGCCTATACGACTCTGAGTAGCTTTCCCCAGTCTGATGTTTACATAGCAGGACGCACTTCAGACAACAATACAACCTCCGAGGCTCTTGCACATTCCTCCAGGGCTAATGGCGGGGTTTTATCCTGTGGAACTCAGCAGTCATTGTCTGCTCGTCTCCCGCTCTGTGTCACTGGGTGATAGACTCCCCCCCCCCCCCACTCTCTGCTTACTCTCTCTAGCTTGCTGCACACCCCCCTCACAGAGGCCTCTCAAGGAGGTGCCCTGATTTGCCAAGGCTCCTGTGTGCGTGTGTGTGTGTGTATGTATGTCTGCACTCTCCAGCCTCTCAATGGAGATTGATAACTATTAGGGCCAGAGGGATCACATGGCATGCTTACTCTTTCCTCGGCAGCCTGTTTGGAATCTCCACACAGTTAGGGCCTACTCAACTATCACTTGGGGTCTTTAAACAGTGAACTTGAATTACATTTTAAATTAAATGTCATTTTCTTCATCATACGTCATATGTCTTTTTTTATTGCATTCAGATAACAGTAATCAACCAGCTGCATTATCCACAATTAGTGTTGGGAGAGCAATCTGCAGACCAAAGCTTAAATAAAAAAAAAAAAACTAAAAAAAAAAAACTTGTACATTGTCTCCCCCCTGTGCCAGCAGGAGGTAATAAGGGTTGGTTGAGTGTCAGTAAATGATGGCGACTCTGGCGAAAATGAATTTAGTTCCTAATTGATCGTGCTTAAGGAGGGTAATTCATGCCTGTATGGTCACTACCGACGTGGCTTAGCACTGTTTGGAGATGGAAATGGTCGTCACGTTTTTATCTAAAACCAGCAAGCGAAGCTGTGTCATCTTATTATCATTGAGCTGTCAGTGATTCCCCATGCCGAGAGGAGTTGTCACTGATATGAAGATTAATTATTCTGAAACTGAAGTGAGGGGAGGTTGAAGAGCATCCTATAATTTCATTTAGCTAATTAAGAAATTGATTAAATCCTGACAGCAAATGGTAAAGAAAATTACGCTATAATTGTGGCGTCGTTTTGATCACGTCGTCTCTCGTCATCAACAACAATTTGGCAGGAAACCACTTGAGGTTAAATAGTTAATAGTTTTCCTAATGTAAAAATGATTGCAATACACAAACGCGAGGGGCTGTCTATTTTTCACATCAATAGGCCTATGCAGCGTATAAATACTTGAAACATGTTATAGCCTATGCCTAATTACATTCTCCAATTTCCAATAATGGCATTGTATTTATAGATTATTACATCTACCCAGTCATCCTGCCGTCTCGATCGTTTATAAACCTAGACCTTAACCTTTAACTACAACGTGTGTACCTTCAGGGGATGTCACTCCTTACCTTTAAATATGACATCTGTTGATACTGCTGCATGACCCTACCACTGTCAGGCAGAACAAATGTCGGGGCTCAATAAAAGGGAAAAGAAGTAGGCCTAATGATTAACAAAGACTGTCATTTCAAATATCATATAATTTTGTGAATTTAACATTTGCTGTAGGCTACCTGACCCTAAGGGATTTCAAGGTAAGAGTCCACTTGGTCAGCATTTCCAAAGAGTTTCTTCCTCTATATGTTTTACCTGCATGTCTTGCCGTCAGAATCTGCTTAGTTTCCAATTACATAAACAATGTAGGCCTAGCCTATGGACAGCATGACTGTAAACATGTATGAGAGAAGATCCAATGGTCAAGAGAAAGTTAACCCTGAGGGTAAAAACCCCAGGAATATCACCCATCTGATTGAACACCCAGAGATTGTGTACACAGAAAATATACATAATATATATAAGCCTACAGCTCCCAGACAACTGTCTAAAACATACACTTGCTCTCCCTTTTAATCACCAGTTCCACGCCTGTCTGCATTCACTCTTCATAAGGTTAGTCTGAAACAATTTACCATCTCCTAGACTCACTGAAACCTCTTTGTGTGGTCAGTGTTGATTGGTGACAGTGACTTAACCACTCATGTTTAACACAGCTAACAGTGTTAAATGTTAAGGTTGTGTTTAATGGCACACCAAAGACCCAGACACTGGGGCTCATATCCCTGGGGATTCTACAATGAACCCCTTTATATGGCCCTGGCTGTGCTTCCAGTGATCGCACGCACACACCATCAATTATGAATCACAGAGCACAGGTTACAGTCTCAGTGAAAAGGACTTGTTGAAGGCACATGTCAAAAACTCACAAAGAAATTAGCGTTAACAATGCAGTAGTGTAAAACGTTGAGTTATTCAAGTGTGATTTTAAAAAAAAAATTTTTTTAGAAAGCCTGGATAAGTGTTTTGGATATAAATGAGGATGTACAGTATCTGGCCTGCAAAGAAACATAAATATATAGGATTGGGTTTCATATTACCTCCCAAGACAACAAAGAACCATAACAAAGCAAAACACTGAAAATTACTAACAAGTTGATAGGAGCGCCAGTGATATTTTTTCAGTGCTTGTGAATGTGAACGCAAGCAAGGCTATCAAGCAGGGAATGGGGACTCTACCTCCCAAGAAGGACAATGACTGATAAGCATAGACAGAAAGTGGAGGTTGAACTGAAAGAAGTGGACTCCATTTTTGTAACTCTCCCACTCCAGCTGTCAGCTCGATCGCGATCCCATGGGGGGGTTGCCACGGTGACAGGAGGCCACATGTCTTGAGGGCCTCATTTTGGTCAAAGGACTCCATTGTTCTTGTGCTAAGCTGCCCTCAGTGCGCCTATCTGCCTGGGAGAGAGGGGGCTTTGGTCCCTCACACACACAGCAAAAAAACACTTGCTCTGAGATTTAAACATTAGCAGTGGAGCAAACACAAACACAGCACTGAGGGGTTGCGCTGCCAATGAAATGGCCTGTGCTTTAATGTCATACGCCTGCGGAGGCCTGGCCGTCTTGCTACCGTTCAGAGTGGACCCCCCCTCCCACCGCAAAAAAAAAAAAAAAAAAAACAATAGAACAAGAAGAACACACGCATACTGGGGAAAATCACATTTCAAAACAAATAATTCAAATGACATACCAGGAGATCACTACAAAGTTAATCATCTGCAAAGCAAAAATAAATTAACTGTTTTTCTACAAGACCTCCCCCGGGGGAAGGAGGATAAAAAATACCATTCAATTAGTTACAAGAAATACATGTTGTAACTATAGTAACCAAAAGCTGTTGAGGCTACTGAAAAATATAGTACAAATCTACATCATGCCCTATATTTCCTGTCCACTAGATGGCAATGTGGAACTGCAATAACCCTATAGCTCTGAAAACTGAAGTTCTAAAGTGTTTTCTCTAAAAATATATCCTGCTGAGAAGAAGCAATTTAACATCCATTCTGTAAACAGTGTTCAGAGAGATTTTGTTTTTATAAAATGATAACCTTGTTTGATGTTCATGGTTCTGAAAGACTTGCTGATCTCCTTCAAATTATTTGCACAAATAATCAACCTGTCAAGGAATGAAACAAATATGCAATTTCCACCATTCAGAAACAAATCATATTGCAAAGCATCTGTTGTGTAAGGAGACTGATTCGGATTAAACAGAAGATTGTTGCTTCTCTTTTAAATGGCTTCTCTTTGATCTGTTACTTGGGTTGAAACCACCCTCACATGGGCACTGCTTGGAATAAATAAAACACTACTGAATGAAAATACACTTGAAAAAAGGTTTGTACTAGTGACCTGTGCTCATCAATGGACAATGCAAATGTACCAACGTTTCCCACCATCTGAGTTTAATAATACAGTAGACATCATTCACGGGCAGAAGAACAGGACCAGTAACTTAACCTTCAAATTATTACATGACTACCAAAACCAGAAACTGGTGAGCCTGGTGACCACATGTATTTAAGAGATGCTTATGAATCATGACAACAACACTGAAACTCTCAGTGAATCACACAGAAGTGATGTGCTGTATGTGTCTACAAACACAAATTACAACAGTTTCCTGTTTAATGACCGTCATTTGTTTGGATAGTGAGTCATACTAACATGTGGATAATTGCCTCTCGAAAAACTGCTCTCTGTGAAATTATGGTCAATCAGGGCATCATTCAGTGGTTTTAATGGCGAATAAAAGAGGTATATTTACAGGGGTCACACAACGTCAGAGTCAGAAGTCAGAGTGCTTGCTTCGAACCGGGCTCAGATGTTTCGATGTACATAGAATATATTAGATATTAGGAATGCACTGTGATGCTTCCAACAGCTTCAGAGATGGGTTTGCCACAGAGAGCCAGATGAATGATTAGGTTTAAAAATAAAAATAAAAACATAAAAAAAAATCATAAAAGATTAGATATAAAACCAACCTCCTCCAAAAACAGATCTAAAAGAAAGTCTTCTCCCACGGTTTGGTAAACTTATAGAGCACAGTATGTCATGGCATGCTTCTTCATGGCTCTGCTGGCTCAGGTTCATCCTGGGGTTCGGGCTCTTCCAGAAGGTTTGGGGGCTGGAGGTTGATGCTGAGGCGTGAGCTGTTTCTTCTGCGGCCCGCTCGGCGGGGCGCGGCAATGTCGGGGGAAGTGTGCGCCACCCATGCCAGGCCGGAGGAGGCCCCGGACTCGGACACCTGCTCGCTCCGGTTCCTTAGGCTGCGCCGCACTGAACGCCTGCTCGACGCCACCGGCTTGAGCACGTCCTCAATACTGAACTCTATCTGCTGCCACGGTGCCAGACTAGTCTTGTTGTCTCCATGCGAGTTCACTCTGTGTTCCTGCTCGTCCCTGTCCTCCAGGCCATTTTTGTCTGTACCCTTGGACTCGGACACGCCAGCCTTGCCCGAGTCCTCCAACCCAGACGGAGCTGGGAGTTCAGATTCCTTCTCATCGGTCACCTCTCCATTCTCCTGTCCAGGGCCCCCCTCCTCCATCACTGCGCTGAGCTGTATCCGAGAGCTCCTCCGTCTGGCTCTGCCTCCAACTGCTCTCTTCCTCTGCTTGCCTGAGGGACCAGCTGGCTCCTGGTGCTGCAGAGTGTCCGCGTCACTCTCGTCTCCCTCCATGGCAGGGCTCTGTCTGCCACCAGCGCTCGTCGCGGTCTGATGCTCGGTCTCGCCGCAGGGCTCGTGGGACATCGCTGCTTCGGCCCCGTGGGTGTCGGCAGTCTCAGTGGAGTGGCGAGGGCTCAGCTGAAGGCCACCACTCTCATGATGGTCACGAGTGGGCTGGCTGGAGAGCGCTGAATCTGCCTCGGGGTGGATCTGGCCTCTGCTCTGCCCAGTTACGTTCTCATGTTCTTCGCCAGCAGGCTGGGCCTCAGTCATGTGGGCAGCAGCATCGCTACGCAGGGAGCCACTTCTTCTGCCCCTGCTGCGTCTGACCGTGGGCTTGGCCGGGGCAGCTTCAGCTTTTGGAGTCTTGGGTTTGGGATTGGCCCTACTAGGGCGGCCCCTGCCTCTGGGTGTGGTGCTGGATGCGGCCTGGGACGGCAGGCTGCTCACCTCTGATCCGTCTGCGGGGATTTCAGGAGGATGGTCCCCTGTGGCCTGCTGGGCCTCGGTGAGGTCACTCATGTCTGAGGGTTCCTCAGTGGGCTGGGGGCAGAAGCGTTGGCGCCACCTGCAGGCAGCAGTGACGACATCACTAACAATTTCACTTTGGGAACTCTGAGTAGGCAGGGACTTGCGAGGAACTCCATTCCCTGTGAAACATGGACATGAGGTTGAATTTCTGCCCTCCCACATTCATACAACAGGTAGAAATTCACCAATCGACACCTGAAGCATCCTTTGTTGATGTGTAATAATCATGGCCAGATATGCTATTAATGGCTAATAGTAGATTGGTATGTAGTGATATTGTACTCTGTGACCCTGCCTCTGTAACTGCCTGTTATGTTCACTTTGCTGCACATGTGATGAAAGCTTATTTAAAAAACAGCATTGACAATTCTAAACATCATAATACTCAGCCATAACTAGTCTGTTTTCCCACCCTTTTAACAAGGACACATTCAAGAACCTCAGCTTATTTCTGTGCAGATTTTGTATGTAACTCCTCTTCATTACTGTAATGTTTATAAATCTCATTTGGCTATGCTCACACACAATTGTCTAAAATGTTTAACAACTAAATAAATAATACAATTGAAATACTGCCCAAGCCAGGCTGGACATGAGAGCATTCCAGTGCTTCTCTGGAAAGAGCTGGACTAAAGTCATGCTGCAAATATTGTCAAATCTCAGGCACTTTTCCATAGCTATTGTTACAAGCCAGACAATATCAAGCTAGCGGTCTTGTCAAATGTCAAAACTATTATTGAGATCATGGCTGAGTGATTTCTTGACTCATCCATATATTGTCAGTGAAATCTCCAGATTTATCCTTCAATGATCGTTTTAGCTGCAACATCCTCAACCTCGAAATGTATGCTTTATGTGGTTCACACATTTTTCCAGGGGATGAATCTTTTATTACAGTTGAGGTATGTCATGCTTTCAGATTATTTCCATGCAAGTGCATCGTCCTTAACCTACATTATTTTCTACTATAAATGGTTTTGCTGTTTAAATTTGTATTTGAACTTTTCTATTGTATAAGCTATTCAGGTTCATTCATTCATATTTCAGTTTTCTATCACATTTTGTCAAGCCCCACTGACTATGAAATGTACTATTCAAATATATTTGCTTTTCCTGGCCTGGGGACAAATCAACTGAATGAAATCACTTAAAGAAGAGACACAGCATGGCAGCAAGAGTGAAGTTCTCTTCTTTGAAATCCAAATTCAAGCCATTTGTGCTTGGAAAGTGAATTGCTCCCCATCACCATCAAGGACAAGATGACTGGCATTATACTCGCCACAGCTTCAGCCCTGATCTTTCAGTGGATAATACAGACAGAAAATACACCAACGTTCGCTTTCTGATTCACTGTCATAATGGCATTTCCAGTACCAGGTTTAAAGAGACAGAAGATTATTACCCCCCCCCCCCCCATCACACACACACCAATCCACCTTGTTGTTATAGCTATGGCTGGTACACACCGTCCTTTCATTTAGAGGCCCAATCTTAAAGGCAGTTAAGTGTCTTAATTAGGGTGTACTACCTGTGGATGTTCCAGACGGGTTAGCTGGAGTGACGCCACCACTGCTGGAACCCTGGGATTCAAAGACGGGGCTGAGCAGAGGGTTTTTGGAGGCGTACACTCTCCTCCCATACAGAGAGCGGTCCACCTCCTTACTTCCAAAACGCCGCTTTCCTGCAGAGTCCTTGAGAGACCCCCCGCCCCAAAAAAACATTTGCAACAACCCGAAATACACTTCAGCCGACACAACATTTTTGATGCATTATGTTTGGAAAATAGCCTTGCCTCTAATTTAAAATAAAAGCAGGAACACATTTCTGTCAATGTATGTCTGTTCTGTCAATACACACTTGAGGTAACTTGTTATCCAAGAATAAAATTGAAATGCTGTCCACAACCTTGTCTCAAGTACTATTTGTCTCACAGGTTTTCTCCTGTACACATTGTGTCTGTATCTTTGTGTTCTCCTTGAGAGTTGTTCTGTGTGCTTTGTTATGGGTTAGAGAGACGCATACCTCATATAGTGTTCTGTTGAATGCATACTATCTATAGATCAATATACCTCCAACCGTTAGTATAGTGTAGCAGTTATCTCCTTCCCCTAGTGTGCCTTTATGTAAGCAAGGGTGTGTGAGACTTGTGTGGGTTGAGTAGACCATTTCTTTGTCCAGCACACCACATTCACTTTGGAGGATCTACAGACCCAACAAAAGTGCAGCTTTCAAAATAGAATTTTACAATATTTCTGTCTCTCTTAGGAACATTACATCACTCTTGGTACAGATTCTTGTATTTTATATTCTGTTGTGGAGACTGCATATCCACTGCATCACTGTTGTGCCAACTTCACACAGCATGTTCAATTTGGAGTCTTGTGACTGCTTTTGAGCTCTGCGTGGTGCAGTCAGTCATAACAAAACAAAAACAGTGTGTGTGTGT
This sequence comes from Alosa pseudoharengus, assembly GCF_046254945.1. Taxonomy (NCBI): domain Eukaryota; kingdom Metazoa; phylum Chordata; class Actinopteri; order Clupeiformes; family Clupeidae; genus Alosa; species Alosa pseudoharengus. The sequence continues at coordinate 25,778,035 of NW_027468848.1, read as the reverse complement.
AAGAAGACTAATCCAACTGGAGCTTCTCTAGGCACCTTCATCTTCCCTGAGGCCGAGAGCGCAGCCGAGCGGCTGGGCCTCCGCCTTCCTGGCTGGGGTTCGCTCTCAGCATCTGCTGCCGCCGGTGGCTGGAAGTGAGAAAACAGGCACTGGTGAGTCTTTAGTGTATATAGCAATGCGCATCAAAGCCAGAGCTAAAGTTAAAAATAAACAAATAAATGATATATATAAAAAATAATAATAAATAAAACAGTGGGAGAAGTGTTCATTTGAAGAGTTCGCAGCTCTCGAGATGTTACCTTCCTCTTCCTGCCGCGGGGCCTGGCAGGGCTGCTGGAGGTGGCGGGGTCCTGCTGTGGCTCCTCATGCTGGAGAGGAGGTGGTGACGGAGGAGGAGGCGGCGGCTGCTGCTGCTGCTGCTCCTGCTGGGGGGAGGAGACGAGCTTCAGCTCAGCTCCTGCTGGAGAAAAGCACACAGCTCAGATTCAGCCTTTAATCTGACATCCACACAAACCCCTGCCACCACAGCCTGGGGAGCAGGAGGAGGGCACACACACGCACACGCGCACACACACACACACACTCTGTGGCAGATGATGAGAGAGAATTACAGAAGACTAGAATGTGAGAATGTGGGAAAGAGGGAGCAAGAGAGGGAGAGGGGGGGGGATCACAGAATTGTACCTGTCTGTTTCTCCAAGACAGGTTCCACTTGGTAAGAGGAGCTCATGTTTGGTGTCTGGGAGTCAGGCAACTCATCTAGGGAGGCATCTTTGAAATTATCTGTGGGGTCAGAGAGTTCTTAGGATGGGAGATCAGTGTAGGAGGCAATTATTTCCTCCTCCAAGTAACACAATTTATATTACCTGCACTCTTCACCTCTGGCACAACCTCATCATCTTCCTCAAGAAGAAATCTGGGGATCTGAGATTTTTTTTAAAAAAGAAAAAAAGTTCCTTAGTTTCATTTTCTTAAAAAAAAAATAAAAAAAATAATAATAATAATAAAAAAAGAAAAGGTCTCCATTGACAATCTCCCGGGATTACCAATATATCAAATATCAAATAAGGCCGAAGCCACAGAAGTAAATGTTTACTTTGTGTAAATATCGAAGGATCAAATGTCAGAAGACGACAAAACAATGAGAGAGAGCTTTCTGTGAAACCTCTGCTTAACAGAAGTTGTGACGTTTCTCCATGACCACAAGCTTTGCTAAGCACCTAGAGTAAAATCCATTTTATCATTCTGCAATGGCAAAGGTGACGGGTTATAGACACACAAATACACAGGGGAAAGTCAATTATTTTTCAATGGCTGCTTAAGGTGCAGACAGAAAACAAAATGTTTGACAGAGACACTTCTGGGTCAACCTTCACACATCCTGATGCTACATGTATAAATCTTTTGAAAAGCAGCAGCCTTTAGTTAAACTGTGCGGTGTTCATTAGTTGGCCTTTTAAAGGAACAATGCCTTTTTCAGCTTTTTCCGCGCAGAGATTGTTCGTGCTGTGGCGAGATAGACAAGGTACTCATGTGTGCTTCGCCCCAATATAGTCCCAAGTCAATATCTGCCTAGGACAAGGCCTCGTCTTAATCTGTAATGCCATTTGTACTCCTCGTTGTGAATACACAGGCCACATGAAGTAATCAGGGATTTTTCTTTTTTTGGCTCACTTTTACTCACAACATGCTTGCTGGTTACGAAAGATTCCATTCACTATACTAAACTAAGCTAGCAGTGGCGCTGCCGGACTGAATGTATGCTCGGAGTAGTGTTGTCACGATACCAAAATTATGACTTCGATACGATACCTGCCATAAATATCACGATGCTCGATACTAAAACGATACTACGGCGAAATCCTAAGATATCTGGAGAAGAAAGGACTCATACCTCCTCCAAGTGTATTGAGTCATTTGTGTTGAATTTGGTGCACTTTTGTAGTGTGTAGGTCAATTCTGGGTTCTAAACTTCCTACATAATTATTATTTTTTTATAGTCAGTAAAATAGTAGGCCTACTTTGTGTGATTAAGTCCTTTATTGTTTGTTATAGTTCATTTACATTGTGTTGTGGCAATAAAGTAGCTTTAAATAGCCAAACTAGGCTAGATCAAGGTCAGTGTTAAAATTACTGCATGCAAATCACTGAATGCTATGCAGAGGGGCCTAATCTTTAGGCCATCTGATGTACAGTATAGGCTACCCTAGGCCTTCCCGTGTTCATGGGATTTCTTTGACAGTTGCAAAGGGGAAAATGTGAGGATAGTCTTCTTTGTGCCCAGTGTACAAGTACGACGTTCCAACCACTCAGGTCTTCGTCAGATAGGCCTACACCATTACCTGTTGCAATATATCTGTGTGCATTCCTACATTACGTCTATTTCTTTGATAACATGATTTGCTACCACGTACTGTAACAATAAGCCGCTATTATTATTAGGACTCAACACGCTTGGTGGTGTTATGCTGTGGGCATTAATTAGCGCATTTCGGGTAGCCTATCCTACATCTGGGCAATAATTATTGAACAAATTGCAGTCTACATGCCATGACAAATATTACCAGTAGTAGGCTGCTACTGACCGAACATGAAATAGATCGTTTACAAGTTATGGTAATGTTATTCTGGCGTGAACATTGCGCTTTCATCGCGTTAGCACCCTTGATTACAGCTCGTTATGTCTCGTCAAAATGATTACAGCTCTGTCTCGTCAAAATTCATTGATGAAGGAAGGTTCGCTTTATCCCAGAGAACCATACTCGTTTCACTTAGGCTAGACTAAAACATAAGAGAAGAACTTGGCACTAACCATGTAGTCGTGTTTTCTATAGCATATTCGTTAACCTGTCGTTCTTTGAACTCTTTAAAAATGTTGGCATATATCTGCGAGGTGTTTAGCCAAGTTCCATGCGTAGCCTACTGCTTTTAAATGACTTTGTGTACCTGATGGCTTGCCTTCACGCTATGTATCCGAAATAGAAATAGCACACCTTTTGTTTTATCCACAAGGCCTAGAACTGTCGGCAAAGAACTATGTTGACGTTGGCTGCGCACTCACTCACTCAGAGCTGCCTGCTTGACACGCCCACTTGCCTAGATGCGTGCAAGGAGCAGTGGGAGCAGCAGTTGACACAGACACAGAACGTTATTATTTTAATAAAGTATCGATTCTAAAAACGTCTGAAATCGTATCGTTTTTTGCGTGAAGGCATCGCGATACCTTTTTAGTATCGATACACCGTGCAACACTAGCTCGGAGACAAACATGCTTTTGCCCACTTATCTAACTCTAGGGGAGACAGTGAATAACCCAATTTCATAAGCTGCTCATATTCCTTTTAGTACTGATCGAGCACCATCTCTCTCCCCATTGTAATTTATTTGAACACATAACACTGCAATATATTTCTGCACGCTTTTGTTCAAGGAGGAAAAATATAGCACAATTTAAGCATCCATTAGTTAATTAATTGAGAGTGCAAATCCACTGTTCTGTAAAGCAGGCAAAGAGAGATTTATACTATATAGATTTTATTGGATTATTATATAACTATTCTTATCCTAATTGCTGTGACTGAACACTTACTTCAAATATTGATTATCAGCCCAAGGCTTGACAGTGGGAGTATTTCTCTGACATTTTCTGAGAGCGCATATCAGTAGACTCAAACTGCAGCAACAGTGCATGCACACAATTTATGGACAGTATTTTCTAGGCTATAAAGAAGTTAGATTTGAAATGATGATGATGTGAAATGATGATGGTGTGTTTTGTGTTTAATTTGACTAATTATACAATACATAACTTGCTCACATATCTTTGAAGACTACAGGAGCATCAGTCATTGATGTGTGTGTGTGTGCGTGTGTGTGTGTGTGTGTGAGTGTGTGGGGGGGGATTGCCCATGGGGACCCGTGTATCAAATAAAGGTACAAAATCCCAAAAATATATATATACTTTTTAAAAATAATAATAATAATAATAATAGTAGTATTACCTGTTGCTCTGTATCTTCGAGCATGAGTTCACTGCTCACAGCTGCTTCCAGGGCTTTGGTATGGCTGAGGGTGGGTGAGCCATCGGTGGCCTCTGGATGGCAGAGCTCGGGCTGTTGAAGTGCGGTTTCATCTCTCTGCGGAGTCTTTAGCACAGAGCACAGCTTTGCCCCCGCGGAGGCTGGCCGACGGAATGGGGTGCTCCCCTTATGTAGCGGGGTGCTGGGAGGGAGAGTCTTGTCAAAGAACTCTGGGGAGAGTGGCGCACCGAAACGTACCCGCTTCTGTTCCGACTGACGCACCTTCTTCCCTGAGGCAGATGTGGAGGCGGTGCGGCTGGGCCGCTTCCTCTCCGACGGGGGCTCACTCTCAACAGCTGCTGCTGCTTCTGCGGAGGGTTGCTGGAACATAGAGGCAGGCACTCATGTCAACACCTTCAGTGCATGGGGAGGCTTCATCAAAGCCTGCGCTTATGCACAGAGAGATAGAAGCGTCCATTTGAAGAGTCACAACTCTTGAGATGTTACCTTCCTCTTCCTGCCGCGGGGCCTGGCAGGGCTGCTGGAGGTGGCGGGGTCCTGCTGTGGCTCCTCATGCTGGAGAGGAGGTGGTGACGGAGGAGGAGGCGGCTGCTGCTGCTCCTGCTGCTCCTGCTGCTGCTGGGGGGAGGAGACGAGCTTCAGCTCAGCTCCTGCTGGAGAAAAGCACACAGCTCAGATTCAGCCTTTAATCTGACATCCACACAAACCCCTGCCACCACAGCTCAGATTCAGCCATTAACTACTGAGTGAGCAAAGGGCTCTTACCCACCCAGGACAAAATAAATCCATTCCCATTCTGAAACATTTCTACCCTTTGCGTTCATGTTTAGGGATGGGGTGTCCCCAAACTGATCTTTTTGGGATAAAAAGGTAGGCCGAAGTGTTAGGTCTACTCTACGTGAACCTTTAAAGAAAGTTTTTTCAGGAGGGTTCTTGGGAACACATGGAACACTGCTACCGGTGGGTCAAAAGAAGCCCATAAATGTTACTATATCTTCGCATTATCGCCTTATCTCAATGTAAATGAAATTAGATTGTTATAGCATACATTTAAGAAAAATGTTACAGTGTCAATCACGTGATTTGTGTAAAGTTGACAGTAAAGTTATTTCCAAGTCCTGTGTGAAGTTTCAGCACTTCCCTACTCATCTGATACAAGTACAGGGTAGAAATCTTTATGTGCAGGAATCAGGACAACACTGTCGGCACATCTTAGTTTAATGTAGATGGAATGGAATATGAAATTGGATTGTTAGTGGAGTTGTCCACGGGGACATGGAGTTATTTCCCATGTGAGCAACTTGAATAAATAATAATAATCCAGCAGCAGACTTTTTGCACATCTCATATCACTGCAGACCTAGGTAGATATGTCTAAGGGCAAGACTACACTCAGGGTCCCCACTCTTTTCTAGACATCATTGTCACAAGACATTTTTGGAGATGACCTTGCAGATATGACAGACAGGGGCCGCACCCTACACTAATAATATGTTGCTCTCTGTGGCATGTCTCTGACAGCCCCATGGCAAGCCATCCTTCTTCTTACACAATATGTAGTGAAGGGAGAGAACAGCCCCCCCCCCCGACCTCAACCCCAGGTCTCCGAAGTAATAAAGCCGCAGCCAAAAAGCTCTGCTGGGTGACTGCTGTCTCCACTACATACATCAATATCTTTCTCATCACTGCCGAGTAGCTCGTTCTCACTTCTCCGGCGGCAGAGCTAACACCGTCCCTTTTTCTCTCAGAGGAAGATGCAGGCATCTTTAAAAGATGAAAACAGCACCTATGAGCTGATATAGTGAACAGTAACACAAAATACAGCTTATAGTTTCAATTACTGTATTAGCTGAACCGTATTCATTCAACGCCATGTTTCACAGATAATTTGCAGACTGATAAACATCTAGAATATCTTATAAGGCCACATAAGCTGTTATGTTTTCCAAACTACACGTGCTACCATGTGACATGACTTGTTTATAAGTGGGAGTGGGTTATAAGCGTTGTAACAACATAACCAAATATCCTATTCTTGTATAGGGAAATGGAAGACTGATGAAACAATTCTCTTAGACAACACAACATTTCCCAGGACATTTAACAATTTCTCTCATTTTCCATCTGTTTTCCATGAATGGAAATGTGGTCCACTTTTACCAAAGTTTACCAGGATGGGTGGGAATTCTGTACATTGATACTTTTCTTGGCCCATTTCATTGGGTAAAATAAAAAAAGTGTCAACTGATGCCCTATAACCCACACAATAGAGGGATAGAGAGAGATATATCGTAAAAGCACCAATTTCTGCCCCTTTTGTTTCGAAATTTGGAAACAAAGATGTTTCTTAATACTTCAAAATAATATTTGATTGATGAACCTCACATTTTTCAGTAGCCATAAGTGTGTACATTTGAACAAAATCTGACTTGGTTCTTAACAGGAGCTTTCACTGCCTAAAATATCCAATTTTGCTTAGAGTTGGGTGCCGGCAGGTGGCCCATTTCCGCCCACTCACTTGGCACATCAACGTTAGACCGACAATTCTCGTCACAAAATCAAAATTCCACTGGAGCAGTGTTTCTCAACCTTTTTTCAATCGCGGCACCCGTTTACATGAATGAAAAATCTCAAGGCCCCCCAAACTTATTATCATTAGAATACACACACTGTCTCTGAAGACCAACAAATGCATAACGCATGTACAGTAGCATACTACAACTCACACACGCACGGACGCATTTTGGTTTAGTATAGAAATTAATATCAAGTGACACCTACACATAAAGGGCGAATATAGGTCACGGGTGGAAAAGGGTAGCTTTTTGATATGGCATACTCGAAATGTAGTAGGGAGATGTCCAGCAAAAACATCATATCATTTTATGTTGCGATACCCTAAAGGGTTCTTGAAGGTTTGCAGCCACCTACAGCCACCTTCACACAACCATTTGGTTACATCATGCATTACAATGCTGCTTAATGTGCACAGGCAAATAACTTTTATCTAACCAAAGCCGTATATAGTAAATCTTAGTTTATATGTGTCTGCATAACAGTAGGAGCATAAACAGAAATACAGAATGCAATAGAGGTGTAGAATATGGAAAAGTGTGTGTGTGTGTGTGTGTGTGTGAGTGAGTGAGTGAGAGAGAGAGAGAGAGCAAGAGAGTATGTGTGTGTGTGTATTTGTGTGTGAGCAAGAGAGTATGTGTGTGTGTGTGTGTTAGAGAGAACAAGAGAGTATGCAGACATCCCAAGTCTCCCGGAAGTTCCGGGAGTCTCCCGTATATTGATAGTGGCTCCCTGACGCCCGCAAATTAGATAACATCTCCCGGAATCTAGAGTGAGCGATCAAGAGCGAGCATTCGAGACCGCGTGTGCATCTGAGTGTAGCGCGCACACGACGGGAGAGAGAGAGAGAGAGAGAGAGAGGTGGTGCGTGTGTGCCTGAGCGCATCCAAGAGAGAGAGAGCATCCTGATTGGCCTGTTTCGCTAAATGGCGGGCTTTAATTGATCTCTTTTCTCCCGAACTTAATTAATCAGTTCAGTGTATGAATAAGAGCGTCATAGCAGAGTCAGTGCCTCAAAAAAACGAAAATGTAGGCTACCCTTGTCTCATAGGAGTAAAAAATAATGATAGGCCTAGTCTTGCACGCTGCCTTCTAACAGTGACTTTAGCATTGCCCATGCCAGGTGAAATGATTGCAAAAGACATGTTGAGGTGAGTTTAAGTGCCAATTCATGTGCATATTATTCAGGCCTATAGCCTAGATGGCTAGTTGCCAAGGCTACATGAAAACACCAAACTACCAAAATCTGCCTTCCTTATTTGGTGTAGGCCGACTGACTAGGCTAAAGTTTTTTTTTTTTTTTGGGAGGGGGGTCGTGATACCTCCCTGAAATGACTTTTTGCAGGTTGGGATGTCTGGAGTATGTGTGTGTTTGTGTGAACAAGAGAGTATGTGTGTGTGTGAGAGAGCATGTGTGTGTGTGTGTGTGTGTGTGCAAGAGAGTATGTGTGTGTGTGTGTGTGAGAGAGAGAGTATGTGTGTGTGTGTGTCAGTGTGAGAGAGAGTATGTGTGTGTGTGTGTGTGTGTGTGTGTGTGTGTGTGTGTGTGTGTGAGAGAGAGTATGTGTGTGTGTGTGTGTGTGTGTGTGTGTGTGAGAGAGAGAAAGAGTATGTGTGTGTGTGTGTATGTGTGTGAGAGAGAGAGAGAGAGAGCGACCAAGAGTGTGTGTGAGTGATGATGGTGCTGGAGATGAGGAATTAGAGAATGGTACCTGTCTGTTCTTCAAGGAAGGGCTCTGCCTGGAAAAGAGAGGTCACGACATGGGCCTGGGAGCCTCTCAGCTCGTCTGAGGAGGCATCTTCAGAAATACCTGAGGTCAGATGGGCCTTAGGGTGGGAGTTCTTTGCAGAAACCAATTATTTCTTCTTTGAAATGAAAAATATGCATTACCTGCACTGTTCAACTCTGTCACAAGTTCAACCTCAGCATTCTCCTCCAGTACAAGTCGAGGAACCTGGGTGGGAAAAAACCAAGCACTTCACTTAAACCATTATTTCTGTGGTAGCAAGTGGCCTTTTAAACAATGAAGACAAATATCGGGGGTATTATAAATCAGCTGGTGCTGGCCATTCCATGTCAAATGGATCACTCTGAGCAGAAAAAGCAATATCATAAAGTACCAATGTTGCCTTCAGGAGCTTTAGTGTAAGTCTTAAAGGATAAAAGAACATGAGGAAATAACACAAACAAACACCAGCAGTGACCAAGGCAAAAGCTGAGAGGTCTCCAAGTTGTACAAAGTGCTGTAAAGCAGAATCCATTCAAATGTTTGTCCTATAGGTAAAAGTAAAATGACTTAGATGCCCTTTGCGCAAGATTTTCTATTCTCTCCCCTAGACCAGCATAATTACTGTTTAAAGATGCAAATTGCCACAGTTTATGCCACTTTTAAACCACCTCCACCTTTAATATCAGAAGTAGAGCTGGAACAGCATAGTGGGAGCGTAATTGTGTGCCTTTCCAGGCACAGCAAACAACTCAAAGTCTGCACAGAATAATCCTTGCAACAATGAGTTGATGTTTTTTCTTACACTATGCAATGTGGCCTTGACTTCCTTGGTTGAATTTTCAAAGGCAACTTGTGTATTCTGTGAAGACAGTCCAGGCCCTGTACCAGAGTCTGTTCACATGAAGCCTTTAGTGATATTTCCCCATCACAGATGTGGTTTCTATGCTGTGATTACAGCTGGCATACCTTTTGTGGCATATTTTCATGGAAGAAAGAAGAGATCTAAGGCTCGGGCTACACCAGGTCTGCAAGTGAAGCACTCTGTTCGCGGAGGGTAAAAATAGTTTTAGAAGACTGGTCTAATCCATTCCATTAATTACAGTGGAAGTTAATTGTTGCAGCAGACACAACATGAACAGAACGCTTCAGTTACGTGCCTGGTGTAGAGTCCCTATTAGGTGTGAATGAGCACAAGGAAGAAGTATTTAGTGATGGTACCTCATCCTCTGTATCTCGGAACACAATGTCACTGCTCACTGTTCCTTGGAGGACTTTGGTCTGGCTGAGTGTCGGTGAGCCATCAGCAGCACCTGGACTGTTGAAGTCAGGCTGTTGAATGGAAGCTTCATTTCTCTGGGGGGTCTTGAGTAACGGCCGCAGGTTTGAGCCTGCTGATACAGGCTGACGGAATGGGGTGCCACCCTTCTGTAGTGGGGTGCTCGGAGGGAGAGTCTTGTCAAAGAACTCGGGGGAGAGTGGCGCCCCAAAACGTACCCGCTTCTTCTTGGTGACAGATGAGACCCCAGGCTCATCTACAGTTGGGGGAAAAAACAGAATAGCCGACTTCAAATTAATATGCTGAAAACATGACACCATACTGAAAAAAATGATCATTTCACAGGTTCACGAAGCCGCAAATGTATTTATTTACTAACATAACAATTCTATGGTCCTCTAGTTAAAAATAAGAGCATTCTACATTTATTAGGGCTTGACAAAATAATTAACTCTATGCACACAGGAGTTTACCTCACTGGGTCACACATAGCATTCTTACCTCTACGGTTTAAGCTTGCTTTAGTTTGTTGAGACAGAACAGGGAATGGCATATGTTGAACCTGTCGATGAAACGTAGTGTCCTGATGTGCAATGCTCTGAAAGTCAAAAACTTGAACCTGTGGGAGAGGAAATTTGATGTTGATATCTTTGTGGGCTGTGTCCCTACTGTACTTAGAGATGAGATGAGACTACTGTACCTTCTCCTGAGGGGCAGAGAATGTGGCCCCTCTAATCTTCCCCTCACATTCCTGTAGTGGACCTCTGTACACTCGCTTTGAGGGTGGGGGTGTTGCGGGGCTAAGATAGCCTGGTGTGACCCTGTTCTCCTTACCCAGGAGTGAGTCCAGTTTATCTGTAAGAGTTGGGGCTCTCATTAGTTGAGCTGTTAAAAACTACCACTAAGAATATCCACCCATGCAGACATCCTGTCATCGGTGTCTTCTCTCCAAAGAAAATAGGTTTAACCTAAGCGCTAAGAACAACAGTCGTGGGTTCCATATCCAAGAAACACACATACTGATGAGAATGTGCATCATTCAGCTCTGTACAATAAATCATTGCAGACATACAGAGCATGCTAAAGGAAAAGGTGCACATTACAGATGGTAGATTGCTTTAGTTACTATGTATAGTCTTTCTTTAATAAAAATTCCACTTTACTGAAGCTGAACCCTTAATGGGTGCAAACTTAAGTGTTGAAACTAATTGAATTGATAATGATACTCAATATAGACCAATTAAGTCTTCTTGTGTACATTCCCAAGTAACTGACCAGAATGGGTATTGCCTGCACCGATACACTCCAGCTTCTGATCGCTCTTTCCTGGAGTAATCATCAATTCTAATTTCCCCTCCTCATCATCCTCCTCCATCACAATCTGGAAGGCAGCCATTTTCTGCTTCAGCGTTTGGGTTCTTGGCAGTGACGATTGCAATCGCAGATGCTGTGTAAAGACAAAGTGCAGAGCTCTGAACAACCATTAACAAAATAAAGCCCAAATTAATGATACTGAAAGCCTCATTCTACCTTCAATACCACAAAGCAAATTCAGCCTTAAGATTTCTAACACACTAAACAAAATATCAAAAACTGTGTACATGGACTAGGCTACAGTGTACAAGGACTACACTGCACAAGGTCCTAGGTACAATGCCAAGGCAGCTCATACCTCTGTTGTAGGTGAAGAAGCCTGCATTCTCTGCTTTGCAATGTAGCGGATGAGAGCATTTGTTTCTGGGGACCCCCTGACTCCAATTGTCGACCTCCGCCTGGCCTTCAGCTGTGACACTCTGGATTTGTCTGAGATAAGATTAGTGGAAAGATTATCACTTAGTTTTTCCCCCCAACATATGAAGTCAACAGAAAACTATACCCTTGTTGCTTTGCAGAACAGCAGCATAAGACAAGACATATGTTTGGGGGCACAGATGTTTACTGAGGAGCATATGACGAGGTACACTGAACAGGGGGGGATCAATAATTTCTTCAGCAACAGCTGTTCACCTTGGAGTTTTGAGGGCACAGAGAAGCTGTTAGTTGTTATTCCAAATTGCAAAGGTGTGGCGTGGGGGAAATCCAGAGGTGCTGTTCTCCCGCCTTGTTCTGGTGAGGTTGGAGATGTTGGGGTGTCCAACAGGGCCATGTTAAGGCAGTCCATGTCTGATGTCGAACCAAGACTGGCCATTTAGTTCCTGCCACAGTAGAGCAAGGTTAAGTCAAAACTGTTTCACAGTCGAACTGGCGAATAACTAAAGACAGTTTTCAATACAAATATAGAACATTTCAGTTTGAGGGCATCCACAAAGTAACAAATAGAAACTTCACGACGTTAACGTTACACAGTAACGTATTCAGCTGCAAACTGGCTAATGTCAGCTAAAGTTAACACCTAGCCTAGGCAAACATGGGCCACAGCAACGTTAACGTTACCTAAGCCAAGTCAGCTGTGGCACACATTCATATAACAACCGTACAACCAAGCCTTTCGAGATATATTTAATACATTGTGGTTATAATGATATCATAGCTAGCTAGCTTCTAGGTGACACTGTAAGCTAACACAACAGTAACTTAGCTGCTAACATGACCTGTCTTGAAAGAAACGTTACCTCAACACAACTAATTTAACAGACAGCAAGCAAGGGATACGAACATATTACGTTACCTCTTTAGTTAATCGTCCCAACCCCCGACTAAAGTATGTTGTTTACCAACAAAGCCAAAACATTGCAATGCATTGAAGGAAGGCACACACCACTACCAAAACTTTACAGGTCTTTGACGAATTCAAATTTCGCTCCTTACTGCAGTCAAGTATTCTTCCGCCCCTAACAGACGCACCTCATTTGCTGTATGCTTTTTAAGCGAAATAACCATTATATTTGCAATGTCATAAAACAGATTACATAAGTATCCTTATGTCCATTATTCACCTGTAACCGGGGCCTTGAAACATTTAAATATTAAAATGATATGCGCCGAGGACTATTTTTTGAACTACTGTACCAAAAACGTTAGCAGCGCCCCTTTGTGGAGCTCATTTGGTATGAATTGACCAATCGAAATCCATAGTAGACGTCACGTGTTAAAACCATTTCCACCTTATTTCCTAGGACTGTAGATGTAAACAAAGGTCATAATTTTGTCCTACATAGAAATTAATATAATATAGAAAACTATCTCCGTTTTATGTGGTTTGTTTTGTTTTAACAATTCTATGCAACGTTTCTTTGCTATATCAGATGCGAAAATATATTTGCGTCATTGGGTCTTACATTTTCTCACTCCTATCCTTGATTAACAGATAGAATATACGATTGGTCTAGTGTGATGCATATTTTATTAAAAGTCTGAATCAGTTCCACAATTTTAAAACACTACAAACAGGTGGTGTATGTAGCCTACATGTTTTCCATTCAAAATAATGAATCATGCATTTTGTGTGCATTTGCAGTTTTCCCCCGTTCATTAACTTTGATTGTAGAATAGCTAATTGCTTTGCAGCTGCATGCGAGAGAGAGAGAGAGAGAGAGAGAAAGAAGAGACAGCTTTCTCAACATCTTGGTGAGTATGATTGCAGGAAGGTTTACAAACAGCGCTATGCTATTCTCTACAGCTGTTTTCAGTATACAGATAGCTGTAGGAGTAGACCAACAGATGGAGAAAAGATAAATGCAAAAGGGCTGTTGTGGGAATGAGGGCTCATTTTAATTCTGGCTGATTGGCAATTTTGCGTTTGTCTACAGCAAAATCAGTCAAAGTGTCCTGTGTGTCTCATCCATATTCATGGACATACAGCCATCCATTTACTTGGTATTTATCCAGCTCTTTCTCTCTCCCTCTGTCGTGCCAGATGAAGGCGTGGTGTTGATTGGTGACCTATAAAGAGATGATTAGTGTGAATACTGTGGCCCATATGAGTGATGACGGCACACAGTACGTATAGGGACTCAAACACTGCAACACAGGTAGGGGCACATGACAACTTGAAGCATGAAAGCTTGGAAAACGATGAGAGAAAAGAGCTGATGTAAAGTGGCAAAGAGTTGACACACTTGTTTGCATTGTATTGTGTTTTGTTTTTTGGAATGTCTGTCACTGTCTGATGCACAGTATTGGGAAGAAACAGAATACATGTAACGGGACAATAACAATGTATTTAATGTGCTAAATATGAGTGACTATTAAATACATCTACAATTTAAATGGGTGCTATTCAGAATACATCCACACTGATCAATTTAAGGGATTACTTTTTAAATCATTAAAACATGTGGGCCAAGGCTTTTTTTTTTAACCCAACCATGTGGCCTTTGTATCTCTCAGGTGGCTGATTTCCCTTTCCCTCTCTGTTTACATTGATAGCCTAAATGAAAAACCTCTCAGGGAATGTAGAATGTAAAATGAGTTTTGTTGTAGGCCAATAAGGCCTATATCCAGCCAGCATGTTTTGGCTAGTAGGCGCTAGTTTCTAGTTTTGGCTAGTAGGCGCTGTTTCTTGACAGTGTTCTGCAAAAAAGCATGTAACCCCCCTAGTGCTGTTTTAAATACATTTTTAAAAATCGGTGTATACCTTGTTTGGGATGAGGTAGTCTTTTAGCCTATGTGCAGACTGCAGACAAAACATCTCTGTTGTAGGTTCTTTGACACAATGACTTTAACAGTGTTTCATAGCACTGGCTATGTCAATCCATCCTTACTATAAAACAGGTCATGGATTGTTGTTGACATTAGCTATGGGTCTTATAGCTTCAAATAGCCTCACATATCCAGTGTTAATAACATATAATACAATGCTGATGTAATCCAAAGTATTCAGAATACTTTGCTCACTTTCAGTAATGTATCGGAATACATTACAAAATACATTTTAGGGCATGTATTCTGTTATCTGTAGTGGAATACATTTTAAAAGTAACCTTCCCAACACTGTGATGCAGTGCTACAAATGCGTACTCATGAGAATTCCATATTGGGCAGCAATTGAATTTTGGGATGCTGTGCCGGTTTCAAGTGCATTGTATTTCTATAGAAATACTCCAAGGCAGTCAAAATTGTACATAAGGCTCACAACGTGCATTTATACAACTTCAAGGGTTAACCAATAACCAGACTATAATCAAGACAGACACATAGAGAGTGAAGTGATCTCTACTTTTATTTAATGTTTATATACATATATAAAAAATAGGGAAATATGTACAATGGTAATAAATATTGACATTTTTTACACACAAAATAAGTTACTTAAACATTAAACTTAAAATAAAAAACAGAATATTAAAAAGCAACAAAGAAGAATGTACATGAAAACATGACAGAAATAGGAATTATGTTAATAAAAAAAACATCCAAATAAACAAACAGCAAAATTAAAGCACTATGAGAAAAAGGCCTAAAAAAGAGACCTTGTTTGGAACAAAGGAATAATGATTTGGACATATCAGAATCAGAATTAATACACAGTCGTGCATTAGATACAGCAGCAGCCAGAATTCTGTATCTATTAAGTTAGTTTCCAGACAGTCCAACAATAATTTACGATAATCTATCAACAAAGCAGCAGCGTGTTGCTTAAAAGAAACCAACCCAGTTTGTCTCAAAAGAAGAAATGAAAGATAATAGTTTTGCAATAACAACAGAGAAAAGTTTAAGCTTTAGATTTTGGCCCTGAGAGCTCTTTTAGTTTGACTGTAGGGTGCATCGTGTGCACAGGGCTTTCAAGCTGTAAAATATCCAGAAACCCCAAGAAGACAAAGAAACATTCTGAGTCACAAACAATGGATTAGAGCATCACTGTCTCTCACATATGAATTGCTACGTGTAGAAATTGAAGAGTAGAAAAGGTACTACGGCATGCTGTGTGTTCTTGAAAGTATATTGATCAGAGGGTTTCATTGAATACATGTGTATTAATTGATATAGCAGAAATCAGATGTGTTTGGTGCAGCGGACGGACTTAAACGTCAGATGAAGTAATGCATAAAATCAGATGCAACCAAGAGTAAGAGTTAGAAAAAAATGCAGTCTACTTTGGCTTAACCAAGGTGAAGAGGCACAGCTAAAGTAAACATGTCATAACAGCACAAAAACTGATTTTTTTAAATTTTATTTAAGCCACCAGTAACCCTAAACTAGAAACTTCACTTGAGATAAAAAATAAAACTTGTCTGTCCAGCTACTGATGAAACAAACATTTCTATTGTAATGGCTATGGTAATGCACAGTACAGAAGACTTGTAGCAGATCATGCAATATGAACCAATAGTGGCCATAAAAGTACCTCTTCACGCATGGTGTCATTTCAATACTCTAAAACCCCCTTCATTTTTTCTCCTCTTGCGGATAATGACCAGACTGTCATCTTGGAGTTGTCCAGTCTCAGATGCACCCTAAAACCACCACTGCAAGGAGAGAGAGAGAGATGAGAGAGAGAGAGAGAATTAGTCTGTGGGAAAATGCCACATCAGTCTGAGTTAAAATCACATACTCTGTCAGGAGGATGATAGGCTGACCTCCTACATTTCTGATTCTAATAGACATTTCCCTCATAGGAGGCTCTAGGGGGGGACTTATGAAGAATGGTACCTGTGTTTCATCAGCAACGCAGCTCTCAATGGGGCATCCAGTCGCCCGTCAGCCTGCCCGCCTGCCCAATCACGTCTCTGGCCGTCCTCTAAGGGCCGTCCTTCTCCTTCCACTGAACACCATCCATCCTACACGGCATTCATCAGGGCAGGGAACACAGGGACACACTGTCCCAGACTATATCCATTGGATGCTCCAGGGCACATTACATCACCCACCTACATATAATTTGGCATACAAGGGTGGCACAGGGCTTGTTTACATCATCTTTCATTCTTTTTTTGGCAGTTCTACCCATCTCCTCCATAAATATGCATACAATAATGCACTTGTTGAGACATCCAATGCAGTCATCTTCATATAACATTTCAAACAGGGTTGTCTTACAGCGAGTTTTGTTTTCCTCCCGCTTCATAATGCACAGTGAAAGTGACTCTCACTGGGCGAGATGAAAGCGGGGTCGGAATAAGCGTTCCTTTCACATTCTAATTTGCACTCATTTAACACAGGGGCGATTCCACGGAGCTGCAACTGGTCATCAGCTCTTGTGTCCATTCTTCCGAAGAAAATACAAAATGAACATAGAAATGTTTTAATTTACACCGTCACAATATATTAGTGCTGAAGGGCTGAAAAAACATTCTCAGAGGAAACACAGCATGGGGGGGGGGGGTGGGGGTGTTTTAAATGAGCTTCTGAGAAAAGTCTGTCCTTCATTTGCATGTCTTTTACTTTTTCCTCACATTGCTCACTCTCTTTTTTCCCCCCGCTCTCTCTCTCTGTCCTGTGCGGCCCCAGCCAGGCCTGTCCCCGGAGAGGCGCACATGATTGTCGTCTTGCTTAGTCTGAGTTTTCAGTTCATCCTGTATATATCACTCTCTGACTCTCTCTGCTCACCAAAGGCAAAAAAAAAAAAAAAAAACGTGGCCAGACGGCGGTGAAAGTGCAGCAAGCAAATAATTGAACCTCCTACGGGAAACTTGGCGAGTTTTTCCAATGGTGTCTCTCGCAGTTTGCTTGAGCATTGCAGCTCCTGGCCAAGGTCTGTCTGGATGGCTGGCTCAATGTATTCTATTCAGTGTTCACAGTGCCCTCTGAACCTAAACTGGATGTGACATGCTTAAGGTGCAATTTCACAGATTTCCGCTTGCAGTGTCTTTACATACAGAATTTACACAATGTAGAAATTGCACAAAGGATCTTGTAGTCACGGCAAAGGTTGCAATGCGTCGGTCAGAGGGAGCAGGCTTTAACGGAGCTGAAATCTGTCTGTGTGTGCGTGTGTGTGTGTGTGTGTAGGGCAGACTGAAGCAGGTTTTGGAGCATCGCCCAACGGGGACAGCGCTTTGAAATTTGCCAAGAAAAGTCACGTTGAGCTGAATAAGCACTGGCAAAGGGGGAGCCAGGGAGAGAGGGGAGGAGGAACGGTCGAGTCTTGATTGTGATTGAGTGAGAGAGCGAGTAAGTGAGTGAGAGAGAAAGAAGTCTCCATCCAGGAGGGAGGTAGGTCACTTTGCTGGGCCAGTCCGTCCACTGCCTTGCTCCGACGAGAATCCCCGCCCGCACCTACACGGAGGATTCCTCCGGGTTGGCGTCGGGCAGGACGCTCCTCTGCTGGAGGGTTCGGCGCAGCTCCTCCCTGAAGGGGCTGGAGTAGTCGTTCCCACTGCCGCTTAGAGCTCCCCCACCTCCGGTGGTGAGGCCTCCCCCACTGCTCCTCTCCTCCCCGGCCGTGCTCAGGTTGAGTCGGATGTAGCCGTTGGCGCCCGAGTTGCGGATACTGGTCAGGCTCAGGCGGCTGGGAGAGTGGATGGGCTGTCCCGGGATGGCGCTGGGCGACGAGGAGCTTGCGGCGGGGCACAACGCGTGCCCGGGCACGATTTTCAGCGAGCCGTCCGAGTAGTAGTAGTTGGCGCCCGTCTCCCAGAAGCGGTCCTCGTCGTTGGGCATCTTGCTGGGCACGAACGTGGGCGGCTCCTTGGGGAGGGTGATGGGGTACACCAGCGTGCTCTCCAGCGGTTTCATCTCGGCACCCTTGCCCAAGGCCAGCTTCAGCCGGCGCCGCAGATAGAGGGAGACGATGAGCAGGAGCAGACAGGCCACCCCCAGGGTGATCACCAGCACCCAGAAGAGCCCCATGCTGCCGTCTGGAGCCCGGGACTCCATGACGATCGGGGCGCTGGCCACCACCGCCACCTGGTAGCGCTCCGTCTGGAACTTGACGCCCTGCTCCTCCGAGTAGCACACGTAGCGGCCCGCCTGGGGGGCGCCGGCCTCGGGCACCACCAGGGCCCTCAGGGCTCGGTCGAACCGGGGCCCCGAGCTGGCCTCGTTGCCCAGGTCCAGCTCCTTGTCGTTCAGGGACCAGGAGGGCTGGGCCAGGTTGGACACGAGGTGGCAGGGGAGCACCAGGTCAGACCCGACAACCACAGTCACGTTCTTCAGCCTGGAGTGCTCTGCAAGTGGGGATGGAGGGGGAATAGGCTTAGTATTCTCTCTTGTAATCATCATTTCCAGAGTTAATATTTAATTCATATTCCAAGAGGATGCTCAGTGCATACTCAGTGTTAATATTCAATTCATATTCAATGCTAATGTTCAATTCATATGCAGCGTTAATATTCAGGCTCACGGCTCTCATTGGCGAAAAATGGTAAACACACGCAGTGCTTCACATGTGCCACCAGGGGGCACACTTACCAGGGCTGGGGATGGAGACAGGCTTCTGGATCTTGGACTTGCCTTTGAATCTATCCAGCATGAGATCCTGTGTCAGCGTGGAGGTCGACCTGTCAGGAAGAATGAGAGAGTGCCGGGCATTAGGCACACGCCTGCGATCAGCCTGCCACTCAATGATTAAAGGTGCACTGGCCCGATACGGAGTGCCGGGAGAGAGTTCGAGTCTGGCGCCAGCGATGGAGATGGCGAACTCACCCGCCGTGGAGGTCGAAGCGGATGCAGGCCCGTCCCTCGCTGTCCCAGGCGCAGTACGGGTCCCTGGACAGGAGGCAGTCTGGCTGCGAGTGGTAACGGCTGCAATTGGCCAAGGGCAGCTGGAGAACCGCGGAGCTCGAGCCAATGTACAAATACTTCTGTGGGGGGAGAGAGGGAAGATATGGTGAGAAGGACGGATGAGGTCAGGAGGGAAGAAGGGGGGGGGGGAGAGAGAGAGATGGGAATAAGGGAGCAAAGTCGTGGAGACGAGATAGAAATAAAGAATGAGAGTGAGGGACAGGCCAGAAAGCAGGAATTAGAGGAATTAGGCAAGTGGGGAGGAATTTAGTCGGGGTTAGAAAGAGCGGAACAGGATACACACACACACACACAGATACACACATACACACACACAGATACACACATTAACACACATGCATACACACACACACACAGATGCAGACATACTGTACACACACACGCATACACAAACACATAGACACACACACACACACACACACAGTGACAGAGCAAGACAGGCAGAGATAATGGGATCATCATTTTCAATTACACTGACATTTTGTTTTGCTATTCTCTGTTCTGCTTTGGGGCAAAGCTTGTTAACAGCACGCCGTGGCACCAAAAAGCCCCTATTTAATTCACTGAGAGATCAAAATGAGATCAGCCAGACCAAAGCGGAACGGTCTGGCTGGCCGGTCAGAGTCAGTGGTGATTTGTGATTAGCTTGTGTTACCTTGGTGTGGGATATGGTCAAGCTGTCCACGGGTTGCGGGGTATCAAACAGCTGGATCTCCTCAATCACGTGGGCCTCTGTGCCCAGGATTACCACTCTTTGAAGCCATCCCTCCGCTGGGAGAAGGGATGAGAGGAGAGGAGAGATGGGGGATGAGAGGAGAGAAGAGAGGAATGGGGGATGAGAGGAGAGAAGAGAGGAATGGGGGATGAGGAGCAGAGGGGAAAGGACAGGGTGTGGGCAACAGAAGAGAGAAAAAAAATGGATAAGAAGGTTGAGGGAGAAAGTCGATTAAAAAAAGAAAAAGACAGAGAGAATGGGAGGGAGAGAGAGAAAAAAGGAGAGGTTTATGTTAACTATGGTTAAGTTTTATAGCACTGTGCTGCTTTCTCAGATATGCATTTTGGAGCAATGGCGGGTTAGCAGACATTGTTTAGACGCGCGGTGGAATCGGAGGCATGCTAGTTTGACCTTTTGTGCTGTGCCACGCATCGTCCCGGTGTGAGCCGCGTGTTTGTTCTGCCCGCCGGCCTCTCGGCGGACGGCCTGTCATTGATAATGTGAGTGGCTGACCCCACGCACCGCGGGGAGATGCTACAGAGGAGCGCCAAGGACTGCAGGGGACCGTCTCTGCCTCGCCAAACGCATCACGCAACTCTGCCCCCATCTATTCTCCCTCTCCTCCTCTCTCTCTATCATTCTACCTCCCTTCTTTCTTCCTCGCTCGCTCTATCTTTTACTTTTGTGGTCCTCATCTTTCTTTCTATATTGCTGTCAATATAAATTGCTTTCTATGACTTTCTGCCTCTCTCCTTATCCTTAATTCATTCCCTATGTCTAACACTCTCTCTTTCTCTCTCTCTCTCTTTCTTTCTTTCTTTCTCTCTCTCTGTCTCCTCTCCCTGCACCCTGTCTCATTTCATGTCTGGGTGTCTGCTCTCTGCTGCCATAATCTCTGAGTACACACACACACACACACACACACACACACATACATACAAGTGAGCCGCCGCAGAGCCCTCCCTCGCTCCGCATCGGCTGCCAGCCACTCTCTTAATAGCTAATCAAGCCCGGAGCTCTGTTTTGGCAGCGCCGGTCCTGCCATGAAGGGAACAGGGATGCCGGTTGGGCCTGTGCTCTGAAGCACGTCGGGTCGGTCGGTGGGGAAGTGTGCTAGGTTTGCCAGCAGTGTTGGTGTCACCAATAGTCAGGCCTTTCACGGTGTGTGTGTGTGTGTGTGTGTGTGTGTGTGTCTGTCTGTGGGGGGTGGGCCAGTCTTCCTGAGGAGCACTAAGAAGAATGTTTAACGAAGCGGGAGATTATTACAGGTGTGAGGTGGATAGAGACGCATTACGCATTGATGCGGGAGCGCAGGAGATGAGGAGACGAGTGTGGTAACCTGAACTTTAGCTGAGGTGCGGGGAGTGTTTGCAACTATTTGTGACCCTGCAAGGCGAAACCAGCTGTTTTGGTTAAAATGTACAAAATTAAGTTATTGTACTCACACGAACGGCCATAAACTAAGCTTTCCAACGATATGTATATCGAGGGTATTGCAAAAAGTATCGCTAAGATAACGGCATCCAAAGTTGCCATGGTTCTCCTGTCACGATACGCCAGAAGAGGAGAAAATCACCTTTTTAAGTAAATTGTCATGTGCGATAGTGTGAGGGCACAGCTATGATTAGCCACACCCGCTGCTCCACTACTTGTGTCATGTGCACTGATGTAGGTAGGATGTGTATGTGTGTGTATGCGAGGCCACATATCGAATCTTCACTTCCACCCACCCTGACCTGGACCACCAATTTGCCTACAGAGCCACCAGGTCAACAGAGAATACCTTAAACACAGCTCTCCACACTGCTCTAACTCACCTGGAGCACTAGGGGATGAACACATGAAGACGCTGTTGATGGACTTCCAATAAAACCAAGCTCAGACCACCGGAGGGACCTATCACTCCCCCACCCTGGCACTAAAGCTCCACAGACCTCCATGTTGAGTCCATACCTCTACTCCCTCTACACCTATGACTGCACACCAACCCACAGCACCAATACATTCATCAAGTTCACACATGACACAATGGGGAAGAGTCTATGCCTATGGGGACTCTATGGTCTACCGACAGAATGGTGCTCCATCAATAAGCTCACACCCGTCAACTCCTGGGGCTGATCATCTGCTTCAGGAGACTGAGAGAGAGAGGCTGCTCCTCTACACATCAGAGGAGACAAAGTGGAGAGAGTGACTACTAGCCTGGGTTGGCATTCACATCTCCCAGGAGCTCTCATGGTCTGCTAACAAAAGGCTCAGAAGCAGCTCTATTTCTTAAGGAGACTGACAAAAGCCAACCTGTCCAAGCAGCTGTTGGTGTTCACCTCATCACCTGCTCACCTGAATGTCATCTTTGGCGTGGTATGGCTGTGGTGCTGTGGCGGACAAGAAGCCTTTTCATCAGAGAGTCATCAAAGAACTCTCTCTCTCAAAGAAAGGACCACCAGCCATCAGAGGACCACCCACAGCCTCCTTCACTAGCAGATATACAAAACCCAACGCCCACGCCAGGCCACAAACCAAGGACTCTTCTCACCAAGGCCACCACCTCTTCACTCTGCTGCCTGACGCAAGGCACTAAAGGTCTATCAAAGCCTGCACTTCCACACCACTGTAAAAGCTCCTTCCAAAATAATGGAACTGAAAAAGTCAATTACAGCATCTAAGTAGCTTATTTCACGTCAATCACTCCCTTTCACCGCATGACATTTGAATAAATAGACTGTCCGATGGAAAATGCTATACAATTTATGAACTTTTTCATATTTCATTCTTTAGTATGTACTGTATGCATGAGTGTAGTCTATGTGTTGAATCTGTTTGGAGATTCTGCTGCTGTATTGTATATTGTGTCGACCATAAAGGCATTCTGTTCTATCTTATTCTACTGAGAAGCAACAGGGTGGATCTAATGTGTAGATTGTATATGTCTGTATCTGTATGTGTGCACATAATGTGCATGTGTGTGTCAATGCGTGTCAATGCACATACATGTAAGCAAGCATGAATATTTCATAGTGCCCTCGCCCTGTGGCTTACCCGTGCCGATGAAGAGCACGTTGTACTGGCGCTGGTCCAGTGAGCTCACCCGGTCCACGGCCAGCCGGGTGAAGTTGACCCCCTTTGTGATCAGCAGGGGCTGCGCCTCCACAGCATCCTCCATCAGCGGGTGGCTCTTGGCAAAGTTGAGGGTGGTGTCTGGGAGCTGCAGGGTGCTGTTGTAGTTGTTCTCGCGGTGCCAGTTGGTGATGCACTGTGTACACACACACACGCCAATGCACGCCGCGGAGGCCGTGAGGAGGAAGCGAGGGAAAGAGAGAAAAAGAGGGAAAGAGAGAAAAGGAGCAAAGAATGAGACACGTGTAGCGCCGTGTCGGAGGCTTCCTGTCACCAAACCCTACTGCTGAGTCTCATTCATGAAATATGAGCGGAGCAAATTTGCGTTTGAAGCGTTTGCAAACTGTAAACTGGAAAATTATGTCGGCATTCATCCATATTTCAGTAGCTCTTTTCCTTGGTACATTTGTACAAGGCTGCCTATGAGTACGTTGAAGAACAACTAAACATTGCTTTCCATCATTGCTAATAACATTTCTAATTCATACTCAGCAATTTTGGCAACAGCTCTAAACTTTGGATTGGGCTGATTACTGCTGATAAATGATTTATTCCAAAACCCTCAATGCATTTCAAAGAGACATTTAACTGTCTCCATCACCAAAGGTAGTCTGTTAATCGATTCTACTGGCGTAAGTTGTGGCTTTGGCTTAGTTCCATTTCTGTTCTGTGAAATGTTTCTCGGCATTCAGTTTCATCTTAATCTTTAAAATCTTCTGAATACCCAATGCCAAATAAAGGTCATTAAAGGCACATGGAGGTGGGTTACCAAGAAAACCTCGCTGAATTGTATACCAGACTGTTGCCAGTGGCAACCACCTTCCATTACACTGCAAACCTATGGAGCATTAATGGGCTACAGCTGAGATCTCTACAGT
>NW_027468848.1:25741581-25749081 GCF_046254945.1 Alosa pseudoharengus | reverse complement strand
GAGAGTTAAAGTGAGACATTGAGACAGTGTTACTTTCATAACAGTACTTATGTACAGTACTTCATTACTCTCGTCTTCCATGTGCTGCCTATACAGACAACAGACTCCGGTGAAAAAATTGTGATGCTGGCTTTTTCCGTAAAGTGACACTATTAATACAAGGGGATCATTATGAATAATGTATCTTGTTCACACTGAAAGCAGAACCTGAGCTCCTAAAAGGAAGAGGCGTCAGGTCTGATTTACAGCCGGCCATCGTGTACAGACAAACCGACTGAAGCCCTGTCAGGCCCGACTGGATTGAACAAACAGAGGAGGAGAGATGGAGGGGGAGAAGAGGGAATGAGAAAAGGGAGGGGAAAGACAGGGTAGATGAAGGAAGGTAAAAAAATATGGGATGAGAAAGACAAAGGAGAAGGAGAAAGAGAGAGTGAAGGAGAACAGGAGAAGAAAAGAGAGAAAGGGATAGAGCGATCGCCTTAGGCTTGAGAGAGACAGCAATAGGAAGCAGAATTCGAAAACAGGGAATCAGTGTGGAAGCTCAGTTATTACCTAGAGAACAGCAGTGTATTAATATTAGAGTGCAGCCTGCGCCAAGAAGAGAGGGGAGCAGAAGAAAGGAAGCAATGTCCCTGGAGGCAGGCAACGCACATCTGCTTGGCTTCACAGACAACTAGCACGGCAAGCACACACACACACACACACACACACACACATACACACACACACATGCACACACGCCTGAAGAGTGCCTCTGGATACCTGCTCACCATCTCAAGTGTTTCGCCCAATCACACAGAGACTTTGGCTGCGCTTGTAGAGAGTCATTTTTAATTATTGCTCACCGCAGATGTCAATTACATAGCAGCTATAGGGAAAAGGGGGGTGTATTTACTTTGTACCACCACAGAGGGGCAGCCTTGAGGCTTATGCACACTTTGGGGGACAGGGTGTGTGTGTGTGTGTGTGTGTGTGTGTGTGTGTGTGTGTGTGTGTGTGTGTGTGTGTGTGTGTGTGAGAGAGAGAGAGAGAGAGAGAGAGTGTGTGTGCGTGTGTGTGTGTGTGTGTGGTGTGTGTGTGTGTGTGTGTGTGTGTGCTAATGTGTGTCTGTGTGTGTGACTGTGTGTATGTTTGGGAGGGTGATAAATGAGAGATCCCTTTTGTGTTCCTTGTATTTCGTATGACAGAGCAGCAGCCAAGAACGCCGTGGTGAGGAACAGCCGTGGGAGTAGTTAGGAATAATGAAGAGAGACGACAGAGATAGAGATAGGCCGAGAGAGAGAGAGAGAGAGAAAAAGCAGCAGAAAAAGATTGAAAAAGAAGAAAGAGTGAAAAAGAGAGAATGCCCTCCCGACTTTGGCGCTGAAGGATGGATGAAAGAGACACAAAGTGAGGAGAGCCGAATCCCAAAAATAGGCCAAAGTGATGAAACAGATGTGCACGTTTGACAGAGGAAAAGAGGTGTGTCGGGTCGCCAGAGGACAACCTCCCTCTGCCCGCTGAGATGATGGGTCCACCTCTAGTCCTGACCTAAATGAGAGATGAAGGATTCAAAGCACAGGGTCAAGAGTGTGTGCCTGTATATATTTGCGTGTGTGTATGTGCCTGTGTGTGTGTGTGTGTGTGTGTGTGTGTGTGTGTGTGTGTATGGGGTGGGACCAGGCTGGGCCAAGGAGCTGGACTCACTTAGGTCTCCTCTGATGTTTGTCCATGTGTGTGTGTGTGTGTGTGTGTGTGTGTGCCTAAGCTGCTCCACTGCTCTTTTCAGAGACAGATTTACTATAAATACAGCCAGGCTCTGCTTATAGCTCATAACCACCGCACAGCTCAACACACTGCTGTAATTAAAGGGCTATTTTAAGCTCTTTGAAGCAGTAACATGGAGACAAAAAAAAAATATATTACACAGACACAGAGGCACACACACACACACACACACACACACACAATCACACACACACACAATAACACACACACACAATTACACAAACCATAATACAAACACAACCACTAACACTATTTTCTCGCCCTCTGGAAGAAGAAAAAGACCTGTCAGAGTTGCATCTCTTTGGCAGAGACCCATTGAGAAGCAAAGCAAGGGTGGGACCGAATGAGAACAGAGAGAGAGAGAGAGAGAGAGAGAGGGGTGTGTGGGGCTGCAGGGGGTTGGAAGGAGATGGAGAAGGAGTGAGGGAGAGAGAGAGAGAGAGAGAGAGGGAGAGAGAGGGAGTGTGTGTGAGTGAGCGACGGCTGTAATTGCTGTAGATTACGTGAGGGAGTGGTGCAGAGGGGCACAGGGAGATGTCGAGCGGAGGAGTGCGATTGCAGACAGGGAGGAAATGTAGAAGTGGATTAACACAACAAAACGAAATAAACACACACACACACACACACACACGCGCGCACAGAGGGAGACGGCAGCAGCAGAGGGGTAGACAGGCAGGCAGTTTGACTGGCAAAGCGGAGAGAGTGAAAAAAGAGGAGAAAGAAAGAAAGACAGACATGTATGAAAATGAGACACTAGAGAGAGAGAGAGAGACAGAGAGACAGAGAGAAAGAGGGAGGGAGGGAGAGAGAAAGAGAGAGAGAGAGGGAGAGAGGAGGAGGCAGTCAGTGAGAGGGTATGAGGGAACAGTTGATGGAGAGTGCTGTGACGGGAACCCTATTGAGCTGTACCAGCCATGAAAGAGAGAGGGAGAGAGGGAGAGAGGGAGAGAGGGAGGAATAGAGAAAGAGAGAAGGAGACAGGGAAGGATGGAGAAGGGGTAGGCGGTAATTGCAGGAGATTATGAGAGGGAGTGGTGCACTAGTCGAGTATGGGAGTGCGACGGCTGATGGGTTGAAATCATATAAGTGGATTAACACCAGAAAAAAGACGGGAAAACACCAAATCAGACACCAAGAGGGAGCTGAGGAGAGGGAGAGGGAGAGAGCGAGAGGAGCGAGTCTCCAAGAGAATAAAAATCGAGTGCTTTGGGGAACTTTTCTTACAGGCAGCCGCGCATACATACATACATACATACCAGGCCAATACTGGACAGCTGAGAGAAAGCAAACCAAAATAGAACCACGAACGACGCAGACGGTGGGGGAGGTGGAGGAGGAGGAGGAGGAGGAGGAGGAGGAGGAGGAGGGGAGGAAAGGTTATGACTCAGTGTAGAGCGCTGTAGGAGTCCGGAGCTCAGTTTTGCTCCAGTGGTGACCTTTTCTGTGGAGTGGCACCTTTGAAAAGCCCCTCCGCCGGCTGGTGGGGGTCGGGGCTGGCTGACAGGTGGATTGATGCGGGGTAAAAGACCTGCGCACGCTAGCCAGCTGTTGGCCAACAGCAAGATCTGGGCACTCAGGACGAGGGGGGGGGTTTATCTGCTCCTAGTGATAAATACTGGATCTATAAAACCAGCACTGGATAGAGTGCCTCTTAGACATGTTACGGGGCTTTCTGACAGCATAACACACAAGTGTACTTAAATTGTGTATACCTAACATAAGATTGTGTATCCACAAGTCTTGGCAGAAGCACAGACACAAATGCATGCATGGGTGGGACATGGACAGACATACACCCGTCTGACCACTGTGTACATTGATGTGCACACCAAGATACATAAAGACATGCACACACACACACACACACACACACACACACACACATACATGCATGCTTAGACACGCACACGCACACGCACACGCACACACACACACACTGTATGTAGACTATGTATACTGACACACACATAAATACACACAACACACACACACATACGCTGCAGGCTCCACCTTCCCCTGTGGAACCAGTCATTACAGTAATTGGGGGTTAGAGAGTGTTCTGCTGGGACGGCACGGCCGGCCTCTCTCTTCCTCTCACACACACACAGCCCTCCCTCCCTCCCTCCGTTCCGTCTTCCACTCCTGCGCACTCCTCCCCGGTGCGCGCCGTCGGCAGCCATTACCGTGGCCACCGCGCTCGCCCACTTCCTGCATTTGTCAAATTTGTCGGAAGCTGAGAAGCTGCGGAGCTGAGGTTGGTGGGACAGGGAGGGTAGTGGCACGGGACGTTGTTACCGCTCTGTGTGCTCACTCATCTGGAACTGCGGCCATACAAAAATCCAATCGCTAGATTAAAGCCATAATAAAGAAAAAAAGCTTCAGTGCCAGGCATTACATCTCTCTCTCTCTCGCTCTCTTTTTCTCACTCTCTCACTCTTTCTCTCGCTCTCTCACACACACACACACACACACACACACACGCACACGCACGCACATGTACACGTACACATACACGTACATACACACCCATCCAACATGCACACATACACTTATCTATAAACACACATACCACTACACATACACATACCCACAGAAACACTTTTCTCTCTGTGTCTTTGGCTTTTGTTTATAAAGAACGCCAGTTGATTCTTTCTTTGTCTCTGACAGCGGTGCGGTGGTTAGTGAGATGGAGTGTGTCTGTGGGAGGACAGCAACAGTGGTGGTGGGGGCGGGGGGGGGGGGGGGGGGTGATGTGCGAAGGGGCAGCAGGGAGGCTTCCCGTCTCCATGATAATAAATGTTCTAGTTGTCTCCGAAGGCCACCGGGTTAACAAGCTTATTTTTGAGCTGCACATTTGAAAACAAGCGACTAATGGGCAGCTCAATTCAAATGCAGCCTGAGCCTGATGAGTGAGGAAAAGAGGTGAGAAGAGGGAAAGAAAGAGCAAGAGGGGGAGGAAGAGGGAGAGAGAAAGAGAGAAGGGAGAGAGAGAGAGAGAGAGAGAAAGTAGTTAGATTTGTTTGTGTTTCTTCCACACATAATGACAGAGGTGGGGTCAGCACAGAGGGGTGTGGAGGGAGGTTGGGGGGGGGGGGGTGTGTGTGGGAGTAAATATTATCTCTGCTCTCATCTCAACCCCCTCCAAAAACTAAACTCTAAATCCCTCAAACTGCCTGTCCAAGCACTCTGCATACACACTGACTCGTTAGCCATCCCCCCTCCCCCCTCTCACTCTCTGTCTTCCTCTCTCTTTTCTTTCTGTTGTCCTTCTGTTTTCCTCCCAAGCCTCTATCCTTTTTGTTTTTTTCCTCTCCTAGTCCTCCACTGAAGCTACATAGGCAGAACTATTGTTTATGTGGTTTGCTATTCATATACAGCCACACGCGACACGACACAGCATGCACAAGGTTAGGGTCTGTGTGTATTTTTCTTCCCTGTCCCTCTGTCTTTCTTTCTTTCTTTCTTTCTGTCTTTCTTTCTTTCTTTTGCACCGTCTCTCCACTCGGGTTTGCTCCTCCGAGACCATTTCCTGCCCTTTTAAGGCAGCATGCTTGCAACTCCCATTCTCTCCTCTTCAGCTGAAATAAAGGAAATCTCTGTCTCTCAATTCAATTCAATTGGCTTTATTATCTCTCTCTCTGTCACTCTCTCTCTCCCCTCTCGTGATTGTGTTTATTTTCTCTGACCAGAGTTTATTGTGTCCATCTGTTTGCTTGTGTTATGACTTTGTGAGTTGGTCAGACAGTGCAGGCAGCATCGGGGATGGTTTTTAAGTGAATTAGTGAGTGTATTTCTGTTTCAGTGCAATGTTGACTGCGTGTTGACTTAAAAAAAAAAAAAAAAAGTAAAAAAAAATGTGTTCCAGTCAATCCCGACACCCGAGAGAAAAGGGGCATTTGGGGTGGGGGTGGAGTCATTGAAATTAAAACAGTGTAAGAAAGGGGGAACAAGAGAGACTGGGGCTATTCTGACAGAGAACAACACTCTACTGTGGAGTGCACATGAAATATGAGTCTGCAGCCAGAACAGTTGAGGCTGTGAAGTTCTTATCTGAGATCTGCATGGATAAGGAAGGGAGGGGCTGCACAGGGAAGAGAAAAAAAGAAAAAATGGGAAGGGAAAAAAGGCAGAAGAAAAGAGCAGCAGAAAAAAAAGATACTGACAGTGAAAGAGGGATGAAATAGGAGAGGTCTATAGAAAACAGTGACAGTGGCCTCAGTTGGATGTAAGAGGAACAACCCCCCCCCCCCAGCCTACCATCCACCCCCACTTCAGTTCTGAGTTTGACATCGGACCTGGAAAGAAACAGTACAGGCTTTGGTTCTGGCCCACTTACCAGTGTGCCGGACCGTCTTGCGGGGGATTGGATTCCAGTTGACACACATCGTCTTGTCCCAGCCAATGACAAGCATCAGGAGCAGGACTTTAGCTCCGCCCATGTCTCCTGTCAGTCCTGCTCTCCACACAGTTATTTTGCAGCTCCTCTGAATGGACGCCGAGAGATGGCAACTGGAGACACTAAAGGCAGTCCCCCCTTGGAAGCCTGGACAGACAGAGAAAGAGAGACAAAATAGCATGCACATTATGGTATGTGAAAGTCACTCATTAATCCTGCCGACCAGCGTGACCCTCCATCGCCGACACTCCGTCACGACAGTTTACTCTGCCCACTGACAGAGGCGTTCAAACAGACTCCTGCTGGCACACTGCCAGTCTAGGAGCTAGTATCTGTCGCATTAGGGGAAAACTCAACCTACATTCCAACCTCCGTCAAGATCATTCACTCTGTTTTCATGTCAGACACAGAGCCAGCGTCTCTTCCTTTCTCTTTCTCTGCCCGATGGAGGCGAGCTGTGAATGTGTTTGTAATTATAATTTCGGTCTGTGTTTGTGAGGCATTATTATGATACCACAGCCAAGGTTCTCAGGAGAGAGGAAAAACCTACAGAAGACAAAGTTCCCTGCATCTCTATGCTGCTCACTCCCCGGTTTCCACAGATCCGGGCCTAATCATCATGCGACACCTGTCTCTGTCTATTAAAAAGGGAAATTAGAACCTTGATAATGTTTGCTGATTTGAGAGCAAAAGGCATTGAATTTTAAATGCGCGTAAAATGTCAAATTGTGTTTATCATTCGAGATAACACAAACGCAGTGCCTCGGCGGCGTCTTTCGCCGGCAATATTTATCGCCGGGGCCCACGTGCCGGGGGTATTGAAAAACCCTGGGCCGATAAGCGATGGACACTCTTGTATCTGTGTGTGTGTGAGTGTGTGTGTGTGTGTGTGTGTGTGTTTGACTTGCCATTTACAGAAATGAGATGCGGAGCACCGGCACTGCAATTTCAGGCCTATTGATTTTATTTTTTTTCCCAAAGAGAGCTGCGTGCGGGCTGACAAAAAGTCCAAGATCATCGAAATGACTTGGCTTAAATGGAAGGGTAGTATAAAACTATTTGATGACTCACGGCAGGCAGGTCTTGCTGCTACTTTATTGGATCGATGGAGAGCTGCTTACTCTTTAAACGGAGTAGAGCGTAACATTTGGAATCGCCGTGGATAAATTGTAGAGGCCATCCAATAACCCCTGTGTCTGACATTGAACATGCCAAGACTGCTGAAGAAAACAAACGTCTACTTTTCTATGCGCTCGCTTGGAAAAGTCAGGAAAACACAAACTTGAATTTGGTTTGCTAACAAGGAAGGCCTCTTAGGCAAACCAAGTAGCAGGTTC
>NW_027468848.1:25729081-25731581 GCF_046254945.1 Alosa pseudoharengus | reverse complement strand
CACCCACACAACCTTTCCACCCCAAACAAATCCCTGCCACCAATTACTCCGGGGGTTGTGGTGGATGAAGTCAGATTAGCTAACTGTCCGGCAAGTTCTCTCTCGCCCTTTCTCCCCAGTGGTGGACATCACAAGTCCTCCCCTCACCCCCAGCTGTTCAGTGACTGCTCAATGCAGAAGTGAATTTAAATACATTCGAATGCAGCGAGTTCAAAGTGAATTTTCACCCGTTTAAGTGCTCTTTAGCCGCTTTAGCTCTCTTTGTCGAGCCGATGAGCCTCATTGGCGAGTCTGAGTCTGAGCTGGAGTTGAGTCACCTGCACCGACACACACGGACACACACACACACACACCCTCACACAAATGCACATACACACTCACACAAACGCACATACACACACACACACATGCACACACACATTTAGGGACACACACACACACACGGAGGGACACACACACACACACACACACACACACACACACACACACACACACACACACACACAGAGGAACTCATCGCTAAGCTTTTGCCTGTGAATTGATCTTGCTTTTGGCAGGGAGAAGTGCTGGGGGCGCTGCTTATTATTATTCCTCCAACTTTGCCAGGGCGCTTGGAAGACATGAAAAACTCCGCACCTGGTGTCAGCTCTGGCAGACGCCGAACACACCGCCACCGAGGCCAGTCTGGGACAGCACACACAACACTCCATTACCTTGACTACACAGAGTGAATATGGGACAAAGGGTGGGGGTGTCGGTGTTAGTGTGTGCATGTTAATGACATGACAATGAAAATTAGTGTTTTTGCTTTGGAGGTTTAGTAAATTCGACTTTGTTTGTACAAAGGACCGTGTGAATGTTTTTGGGTTTGAGTGTAGTTGAGAGTGTGTGTATGAAAAAGTGTAGTTGAGAGTGTATATTTGTTTGTGTCTTTGTATGTCAATGCATGTTTTTGTGGTTGCACAAGGTGTGTGCTTGAGTGGATACATGTAAATGCATGTATTTGTGTTTGCCAGCGTCACTGCAAGTGTTTATGCATACAGAGCCTGTATATTCATGCCTAAACAGGAAAAGTGGTTGTGTAGACTTAGACAGTGGCAGTGTGTTCTCCCCCATGCAGTTATACGTGTGTATGTGTATGTGAATGTGTGTGTGTGTGTGTGTGTGTGTGTGTGTGTGTTTGTGTGTGTGTGTGTAGTGGCATGTTTACACAAGTGGGAGGATCTCACACTAATGCTCGAGCTTCGGTGGAACCCTTTCCACAACAAACCCCGAGGCAGCGCAAGGTTTATCTGAATATTTCCCTCATAAAAAAACTCAAGCCAAACAAATCCTGTTCGCAGAAACGCCCACTGATAAAAACACCATCTCTCCCACAGGCCTCCATATACTCCAAACTCAACCCCCTCCCTCCTCAACAACAACCCCCCCCCCCCCCCGCCCTCACCACTACCCATCCTCCATCTCTCTCTATCCCTTGTTTTTTCTCTTACTTTGTCCTCCAACCATCACATCTCTCCCCCTCACTCACTCTCTGGCTCTCTGAAGATAAGATAAGCATCAGAAGAGATGGCCTCAATAAAACCAGGAGACAAATCAAGCCTGTGGGCCCTTTGTGGGACAATTAGAATCAACAGGCGGCCTGCGCCTGAGCAGACAGCCCTGAATAAATGAAAACCAGACAGATCTGTTTCATGCAGGGGGAGGTGGCGGTGGACTGGCGTGCGCCTCGCGGACACACAAGCGCCCGGCGGCGGCCTAACCTTTACACCTACGCGCCAATATTTAACGCCTATACATTGGCAACGTTCGGCAAGAACCGGCAGTTATGGAAAAAAAGCAAAACCCACGCTGTTATTTTTCCCTTCCTCGTTTGTGAGAAGGCACCAACGTTAACCTTGCTATCCGGCCTTCGCCTCCGTAACAACAGCTCCCAAATGAATAAGGGATGGATGTGAGTGAGGGAGTGAAAGAGAGAAAGAGGGAAAGAAGGAAAGAAAGAAGGAACGGAAAAGAGAGAGAAGATGAGTTGTGCCAGCGGCAATGATTCTTGCAGCCTGACAGGCACCCACACCCAGGTGACTCCGGGGCGAGGTGATCTCATGTTTGCCCACTCACACACACACACACACACACACACACGTTCCCTGTGGAGCAGCACGGGGCTGGGTGGTGTAATGAGATAATGCCTCTCACAAGGCTACTGTAGCGCCACCACTCCAGCAGCAGCAGCTCATCTCCAGAGGGCTGATGGGCTCATCATCGCATGCAGAGGCGCACACACACACACACACACACACACACACACACACACACACACACACAATGTCTCTCTCTCTCTCTCCCTCAAATATACACACACACACACACAATGTCTCTCTCTCTCTCTCCCTCAAATACACATACACACACAAACACACACACACACACACACACACACACACACACACACACACACACACACACACACACACAGATGTGAACAATGCACATATTTACG
>NW_027468848.1:25644081-25724081 GCF_046254945.1 Alosa pseudoharengus | reverse complement strand
GACAGGAGAGGGAAAAGAGCGACGGAAAAGCAGGGAGACGCGATGGAACGGAACAAGACGCAACGGGAGAGATGGAGGGGAGTGAGCGCGGAGACGCATCCTTCTCCGTCTCAGCATTTCTCCTCTCCCGGTCCTCCTCCATTACTCCTCTCCTCTCCTCAAAGAGACACTTTATTGATTCCGTGACGCGTGGACACACCAGGTTTAAGAGGTGCTATGGGGTGTGTGTGTGTGTATGTGTGGGTGCCAGACAAAAGCATCTCTTCCCACTGGCTGCAACAGCCCTCAAAAAGGGACTCTACCAGAACAACAGCGCCATAGTAAAGCTAGTTTGCCCTTCTCTGGCTGCTCTTTCCCTCTCTCTCTCTCTCTCTCCCTCTCTCTCTTTTTGTACGGGACTTTGCTTAATAGGCACAAAAATAAGCTTCTAGATAAACTGTTCCATATGCTGCTAGTGAGTTAGAGTGTGTGTGTGTGTGTGTGAGAGAGAGAGAGAGAGAGAGAGAGAGAGAGAGGGAGGGAGGAAGAGAGGGAGGAGGGGAGATGTGAAAGGGGCAAGAGGAGAGGGAGAAAAAAAGCAGCCGGCACGTGGAGGAGGTCTATTACAAACACACAAGGGCACGCGAGGGGATTGAGTGTAGAGAGAAACTTTCAGGGGGAAAGAGAGAGAGAGGCAGAGGGAAGGAGAGAGAAAGAGAGAGGGAGAGAGAGCCCTTTGGAGACAGAGAGGCTGGAGGATTTCACTGTGTGTAGGGTCCTGCCTTATCTCTGTTAGGTTGAGGGCTTCGGTGTATAGTCCCCTCTTTCTCTCACTCTCTTTCTCTTTCTTTTTTCCCTCTGTTCATCTCCTTTTTCTGCTTGTCTGCCTCTCTCTCTCTCTCTCTCTCTCTCTCTCCGTCTGAGACAGACAGAATGCAGTGGGCTGGAAATAAATCAACGGGGGGTCTGGCGAGTGCAGCCGGCGAGGGTCAGAGGTCGCGCAGAGGGGTGCTGTGGTGCGGCGCAGTGGGGTGGGGTTGAAAACAGGCGCTCTTATGGGCCTGGCCCTAACCATGCCACCAGCCCAACGGACCAGCAACAGGCCCGCCATTGTGCACCACCCAGCCCTGACAGGGCTCCTGCTAATGGTGCCAGAGCTACACGCAGGCAGTTTAGCCTCCCACTGGGCCAAACAGATGAAGAACCACACAGAGAGAGAGAGAGAGAGAGAGAGAGAGAGAGAGAGAGAGAGAGAGAGAGAGAGAGAGAGAGACACTCAGATGGAGGGGAATGATGTAGGGATAAATGGATCATATGATGGGAAAGAGAGGAAAGAAAAGGCAGAAGATTGATACTTAGATTAATTGATACATGTATAGATAAGTTAGATTAGTTGACTGATTGATTGAGAATTTCAAAATCCACATCGAACAGACAGATCTATAAAGAACATGTGAAGAACAGAATAGAGAATGGTGCAAAGAGAAAAAGATCAAAGGATATGGGAAAAAGAATAGAAAGAAAGGGAGAAAAGGGAAAAAAAGACGGGCTAAGCTCCACCCAGGAAGCATGTTGTCTGAACCCAGTGGTGGTGGTGGAGGCTGTGCTAGCGTTCAGGTTTCTCAAGGACGAGGCAGAGAGGAAGTTTTCAGCCCGCGTCTCTGTCCCCAGGGTGCGGGCATTAGCTCGCTTTAAGGCCACCTCCTCTTCCCCCTCCCACTGGATCCACTCCAGTGCTCACTACCCCTGCGGCTAGCTGGCGCTCCGTTTATTGTTGTGCTTTTGCTTAATTTTTGCACACACTGTGAGCGTGTGTGTGTGT
Source organism: Alosa pseudoharengus (assembly GCF_046254945.1). Lineage (NCBI taxonomy): Eukaryota > Metazoa > Chordata > Actinopteri > Clupeiformes > Clupeidae > Alosa > Alosa pseudoharengus. Next base: position 25,722,280 of record NW_027468848.1, on the reverse strand, counting down.
GTGTGTGTGTGTGTGTGTGTGTGTGTGTGTGTGTGTGTGTGTATGTATGTGTGTAGGTATGTCTTGCTTGAATTTGATAATGTGATGTGTGACCACATGCTTTGTGTATGTGTTTTTATACATGAATATGCATGGGTTTGCATTCATTTGTCACACTGTCTATGCACTATGAATATGTGTTACTTTGTAGTGTATGTTTATAAGTTCTCTTTTATGTGTGTGTGTGTGTGTGTGTGTGTGTGTGTGTGTGTGTGTGTTGGTGGATGCCTGCAGCGTTTCCTGCCCGTATCAGCCGGGCAGCATAGTCACACGGGAAGGCTCTGTGTGTGTGTGTGTGTGTGTGTGTGTGTGCGTGTGTGTGTGTGTGCTTGCGTGAGGGAAACAAAGCCAAGAAAAAGGCTCTAATAAAAACAAACGGTGACGCTCAGCTGGGGAGAGCACGCTGGCCTCCCGCTGTTCATCCACACGCACTGGCCACCGCAGCAGACCAGCCTCTGCAGACTCCACCAGAGAAACCATGTAGCGTGAACGCTGTCAAACACACACACACACACACACACACACTCAAAAAGAGACAAAACAGAAAAAAAAACACGCACACAAGCAACCAGAAACACACACACATACTCTCTCTCAAACACACAAACAGAGATGAGACGCTTTGTGAGGATACTAACTACACCAACAAGACTAGCACTTTTTAACAAAAACGTCTACAAAAGAAATGAAGAGGCTCTCTGAGCTTCTCCTCAGATATCACAAATTAAGTGTATGATGTCTGCCGTGTCTGGAATGTACTAATTAAGCTGATGTTCGATAAATAATCAGAACCTAATTAGAGCGACACATCTGTTAAGGACGGGAAAGGAAACACTTTTTCCTTGCCTGAAAAAAGGCGCCCGGGCACACAGCATTTTCAGCTGCTCCAAACTCTGTGTTTTTTGAGTAAACACGCTCTCACATAGAGACTTATTGGCGTACTACTCACACAAAAGGAAATCATTGGCCAACCAATTTAATTCAATCCAGGTTTCACCTGCTGCAGCAAGGCAAGAGCGGCAAATGCACAAAATCAAAAAGGCTGACCCGGTTTTCGGGCAGGGAGAGGCACGTCTCTGGCTCCGGAGGTAACCAAGCATTTCCCAAAACGGGACAAACACTGACACAGCCAGACCGGCACACACAACACACACCTCTGTTAACATGCATTACTGATTGCTTCTTTTCATGAATACCTTTTCACATTGTGCTGTTGTTCTGCAATTGGCTTTGATTCCCACATCACAACTATGTAGGCTATTGAGTAAACAAAAGTCATAGAAATAAATATCTGCTCGGCTTGGCAGCATATGTGCATAGTGGGCAAACACACCCACACACAGGTAAACACTTCCACCAATAATCGACACAAACTACAACACATGCATCGGTCTTCTTGTTTGTGTACATCCTCATCCACACACACACACACACACACACACACACACACACACAAATACACTCACAGTTGAAGAAATCACTACACACCAGCCTTGGGGGTGGGGGGTGCAGCCGAGCAGCAGATGGTCGATACTAGTAACAAGCAGGCGGGTGGGCAGGCAGCCTCCACCTTTCCACTGCTCTATATTTTCCATATGCGAGCCGCGCATGTGACAACCGCCAGCCGCATCAGATAGACTGACTAACGGGACTCATTTCAGGCAGGGGTGATTGTTTCCACGCCTCGACGCTCTGCCTGAAAGCCTCCGGGTGTTTGGGGCGACCCCAGGAGACAGCGCTAACACTGTGGGGAGCACACTCCCTCTATGCAGGCAGAGCAAATAAGAGTCGGGAATGGAACCGGCGTGTACCGGGAAAACACCTGGTTCCTCGCAGAGAAAAGGGTTCCATGGAACCGGTGTGTGTGTGTGTGTGTGTGTGTGTGTAAATGTGTGTGTGTGTGTGTGTGTGTGTGTGTGTGTGTGTGTGTGTGTGTGTGTGTGTGTGTGGGCACGTGAGGGGGAGGTGGAAGAGGGGGTCATGCATGGGTGGGTGCAATGCTGCATGTGTCAGTCAGCTGTAGGGAATACATCCACACTTCACAGCACTCTGTCGATGTGCGATTGGGTGCATTTGTGCGTGCATGTGTGTGTGTGTGTGTGCATGTGTGTGTGTATGTCTACTTCTCCCTCTCTGGTTCACAGCTGCGCACACATTGCAGCCTCCCTCCAGCACACGTGCACACAGACAGACCTCGGGGAGGATGTGCCAAACGGTGGACACAGCTACCCCCTGACCATCATCTCCCCCTCTCCCCTCAACCCCACAACCCCTCAGATCTGCCCCTCCACCTCCCCTCTTAAAACCACTCAGGCCTCTCTGCACCCCACCTCTCAGACCAGACACCCTGCTGGGGCCATCCTCCGCCCCATCACCCTGCTGGCTCAAAACACACACACATATAAACACACACACACACACACACACACACACACACACACACACACACACAGACCAGATGACCCATCTGCTGGAGATCCTTTGCACACACACACACACCTATGGCTAACTGCAAAACATCAGGCTCAGACCCCTAACAGTCAAGCTGGTGGACGTGCAAAGGACCTGATGGAAGACTAGCTCCCTCATTACACACAGAGATGTGGAGAGGGAGAGAGAGGAGAGCAGGAGAAAAGAGAAACAGACACAGAGAAACAGAGAGAGAGAAAGAGGGAGAGAGGAGAGAGAGCAGGAGGAAAGAGAAACAGACACAGAGAAACAGAGAGAGAGAAAGAGGGAGAGAGAAAGAGGGAGAGAGGAGAGAGAGCAGGAGGAAAGAGAAACAGACACAGATAAACAGAGAGAGAGAAAGAGAGAGAGAGAAAGAGGGAGAGAGGAGAGAGAGCAGGAGGAAAGAGAAACAGACACAGAGAAAGAGAGAGAGAGAAAGAGAGAGAGAGAAAGAGGGAGAGAGGAGAAAGAGCAGGAGGAAAGAGAAACAGAGAGAGAGAGACAGACAAAGAGAAAGAGAGAGAGAGAACAAGGGAGAGAGGAGAGAGAGCAGGAGGAAAGAGAAACAGAGAGAGCGAGAGACAGACACAGAGAAAGAGAGAGAGAGAGAGAAAGAGGGAGAGAGGAGAGAGAGCAGGAGGAAAGAGAGAGAGAGAGAGAGAGAGAGAGAGGAGAGCAGGTAGGAAAGAAACAAAGGGAGAAAGAGAGAGAGAGAGAGAGAGAGAGAGAGATGGGAGAGACAGGGAGAGGGAAATGGAGAGGAACCAGGAGAGGGAGGTGATAAGCTGAGAAAAATGAATTACAGCTGGGCGAGAGAGATGGAGAGCGTCTGGGAGAACTGGAGAGGTGAGACATGAGGAGAGTGAGAGAGGGGGACTGAGAGGAAGGACAAAGAGATGGAGGGAGAAGGACTGGGAGAGATAGCAACAGAGAGAAAAAGAGAGAGAAAGAGAGGGGGAGTGAGAGAGCACGATAAGCATGATGTCATCCAGGCACTCTGTTAATATAATGCTGTATCACTGGCTGGCTCTTGGTCAGGCTCTAATTATGTGTCAAGCATTGAGAAATCCTCCAACCCACCACATGCATGTGTGCACGCACACACACACACACACACACACACACAGGCAGTTGGGTGTGAACATAGTACATGCATGCACCACCACTCACTGAGATAACGTGAACATGAACGTCATACAGACTTGCATGAGCTCAGCGTGGGCCAGGCAGGCACCGAGAGAGCCAGCGCAGCAGGTGATTCGCTTCCCCACAGTGGATGATGATGGCAGCACACAGATATTCACCATAGTGACTATCTGAGCGTGCCCGGGCCAATGTGAAACGCGTGTAGTGCGGCCCTGGCGTGGCCAGAGACTGCTGCAGATGAGAGCTAACATCTGCTCCCCGAGCTTCGCGAAGGGGGTGGGGGGTCAGCATTTCTCCAGCAGCTGCCCCGTGTGTGTGATGTCATGTCATGGGTGCCCCTCCGTGTGAGCCATGCTGACCTCATCCAGCCATTCCGGTGAATGACGGGACTGGAGATGGAAGTGATGGTGGGTGTATGGGATGGAGATGGAGGATGGAGACACATCCACATTGTGAGGGGCTGCCAATAAACCTTCCCCCGTATGTGTGTGTGTGTGTGTGTGTGTGTGTGTGTGTGCTAGCTGTCTACTTTGGTGCGAGGAAGGATGTGGCCCTATTGTGCTTGAGACAATGAAGAGATCAACCTCAGCAGGAGCCACATTTGACTCTCAATGGACAGTTTCACATGTGGGCAGAGGAGCTGAGAGTGTGGGCCGTCGCTGTCAACTTCCTCACACACACACACACCCGCACCCTCAAAGTGCCTACTGTCCACTGCACATCCTCACAGGAAGACCACATTAATGGAGAGGTTAGCCTGATTAGATTGCATTGTGAAATCGGAAGATTGAGTCTAGTCACAGGAACTTTTCCGATATCATTTGTGTCTACTTAACACATGCCAACTTTAGCTCACAGACAGATGCTTGCGCGAGTGCACACACACACACACACTCAGAAGCATACATCAACAAAATTAGAAACAGACATATGCACAATTCCCACAAGGAGATGGATGCTGAGCTTAGAAATAGCTGTTTGTGTACAACATTCCCAGGCACTCTCACAAAATGACCCATGTCCATTTCTCTGAGCGTCAGTCCAGTCCATTCTGCTTGTCTCTCTCCACTGGTCACGCTGTAATTACTGTAATCACCCAGCTGCAGCTAATACTTATTTCATTACCGTTTGAAGAAAGCTAAAAAGAAAACACGCAGTGTTTTTCACTGAAGTCGCCTTGAGCAGAATAAGCCTACCATTTTATCAGCGACAGAATTCACAGTTCGTGTAATACTTCAATCAAAAGGGCCTTTAAATAGTCTGAGCGTCCAAATATATGTAATTTTGTCTATGGAGGGGGGAAATCTCCTAAACGACAAGGCAGGTGGTCTGTGTCATACTGACAGTTGCAAGTCACATAGGCCTACATGTTAATTGAACGAATGTGTGCTGGAAAACAAAATGTATAATTTGCTGTAACGTGGCACACGTATTTAAAGCAATAGTCAGCCCTTGCGTTTTGTAGGACTAAAACGCGAAAAGAAAAGCATCACCTCCCCTTGTAGACACTTTTGACGTCCAACCGAGTCACCGCTATTTACATGGTCAGTGTATTTTTTAAACGTCGGCGAGTAGTTCTGATTTGCTTCCAACAAACCGCAGTGCGCTACGTTTTAGGCCACATAAGCAAATTAAGATAAACTTTCATCCCGATAAATCTGACAACTTAAAACAGGGCTTTGCAATGGAAAAACTGGACAAAAACTTTGCGAAACCAAACCGCTTTGCAACAGTTGGGGGATCAACAACCGACTGACGAGGCTGCAAAATAGTCAGATGGTTTCTTCATCGCCTCGTCCCGTTTTTCGGTCAATTGAAAAACAAATTATCATCGACTAATTATTTCACATAACATCAAACTAGCGCTACAACAGTTAATGACAACAAGCTTACCTTAGTGAAGGTAGTATCTAGTACGGTGCCCCCTCGCAGTAGTAACAATGTAATATTCAGGCTGTGAAGTCTTTTAGCACAACCGATTCCGTAAAGCACGGAATATTGGAACGCAACCTTTCGTCGAGCCTAGTTAAGTCCAAGCTGGAATAACACCTTCATTGATCAGAGTTTCCACATTTTCGAGCATAAAAAGCATTTAGTCATAGCGTCTTTGTCTCCCCATGTTTTCTTTCCAAACAACGAGAAAACGAGAAAGATGCTGGTGTCAGTTTACATAGCAGAACTCTGTCAGTTCACTCCCCTCGCCAGGTTTTGCCGCTGGAGAGCGCATAAAGGATGAACGTAGCATATGATCCAGATTGACTTTTAACATTTACACGCGGTCCGTATCTCCAAAGTCCCGGTGCGTTAGAATGATTAAACGCAAATTTAAAAAAACGACAGAATACGGCTGTAGCTGTGACGCTGGCTTGGCGTGGCGCTGGAGAGCCTGTGAAATGTAAGACCACTACTTTCGTTACACTGCAGTGAGCTGCACTCCCCTTGATGAGTATCGCTGTGCGAACTAGGGCCAGACCAATACAAAGACATATCCCCGCCCATACCCCTGTCCGGTACCGGGCAACGGGTGCAATCTGATTATCTATGATTTAATTTCATGAGATTGCATAATTTCAATAATGGTGATGTCAATAACAACACTGACATTACCTATTCTGTTAACAGCGATCACATTGAACATATCGCCTTGCAATATATTTTATCAAAGGTATGCTAATTTAAAAACTAGCGTTTTTCATGGTGATATAAATTAGGCTACATCCACATATAGAAACCCTCAGCCTGCTGAAACACAAGTAAACAAACACAATGTAGAATTATAATGCAGGATGAAAGATTATGTGGGAGACATCCACTCTTTAAATAATCCTTTAAGATTCCAGTACAGTTGGATTAAAAAGGATTGGTGCAAAAAAATTAAACTCTTGACCATGATTGTCTTGTTTTTGCAAGACCACTGTTTAAAATTCATATGAACCATTAATGCTGGTAATGAAACTATAGGCTACATAATATTTTGTAGCAAGCTGATTATTCCAAGATGATATGATGTTTTTTCCTGATAAACCCGTAGTAATTCAGGGGAGTGACCTATATTATTTATGATCAAAACAATATTGAAGTCTGAGCAGACAAGAGTTGTTTGCAACAGAAATGTCTTTTGTTCCTCCTTAATGCGACTAATCCACCTAATCAGATAAAATGAACATTGCCTAGGTGTTTCTTTAGATATCACGCTCCAATTGCACATTAATTTTTCACGGATTAACATCTTAGGCTGCAAACATCACTTTAAAAAAACAGCATGCGCATCTGTTCTTGCCTGTACAACACTAGCATCCACAATGAACTGCACAGTCCAGGGTCAAAGGAGAATGAGAAAACCTCCACTGTGATGTACAGTCTTGGTCCAGTTCCAACCACAAAATGTAAATGAGAGTTAATGGCCAAGACAAATGAAAGCAAGCTCCTGTGCACTACTGTCCAATGTGCCCCTGACAGATTCAACGGGGACATCTTTTAAAGGTTCCCAATTATACCCAAGAATGGCGAAATTATCTCCATTTGCCAATTAGGTAAATACTAATTATAATTCAGTGGTTGAATGCCTCTCTGGAGCTGAAGCAGGGCCTAGTACAAGCCCTTGTCAGCCAAGGTGAAGTACGAGAACAAAACATTCTTGAAGGAGTGTTGTGTAGAGGATTGCATGAATTTTTGGATAGAGCAGTCATACAGAGGTTCTTCAATGCGATTATAAATAAGACAGTAACACACTATGGATTAAAACAATGCAGTATGTTACGTAAAATATCATGGTAAATTGCCCATTAAATTCTGTTCAAAACCTTTCATAAAAGCACAATAGGAAAATGGGTGCCACTGTTGGTCTGTTTTTCAAGTTCATTTTATGAAAAATAAACAACAGCTTTAGGATTTTCTACAACATAAGAAGTTACATATTATCAAATGATCACTGGGTATTTCAAGTAATCATTTGTTGGATAAGCCGGCAGTAGACATCACCGCTACAAGCACAAATAGTGCTGTTTTAAGTCGGTGCTTGTCCGATTACTGCCTGCCAATGCTGCAAAGTAAGCAAATTGATCAGACTAAGCCTCCTATGCTCCTGATGCTCACCCTCAAGCTGAAAAAGATCAACACAAGATCAGCGTTCACACCCCACCCCAAACACACACACACACACACACATGCACACACTCAGCCCCCCAAGCCTGGAACATTACACTGGCAGTAAACATCTCCACTGCCTAAACAGAGTAATCATCGGGCATCCCTGGGAAAATGCCGCCCTGAAAGTGTCTGGTCTTAGACACAACAAACCAAACAATGGTGATGGCTGAAGGATTCATTTTGTAAGCGATTCAATGGTTAGCGGGATGGAGAGCGTTTGGCTCAGCAGAGGGAATGATGCCTGGATTAACGTGCCCATTGCACAAATCAGGTCAGTCTTCCCTGCAACAACAGGGGGATTTGAGTTTTATTGATGGGAGCTAAACCTTGAAGAGATTCACTTTTTTAAGCAAGACAAAACATCCCTGGATGGAAGATCCCCTTACTTGAAATGCAGAATCACAGTTTCGGTGGAATTTACCTTCTCGTTTTTTTTTTCATCTTGAGGCCAACATGGGGGGGGGGGTTTCAATCAAGGTTGAGAGTGAGTCATGCTCCAGCTCGCCTGCCGAATGTGGCACAGGAGTCTGACAAATGTGGAAACTAGGCCAGGACTCAGAGGTAGGGTAAGACTCATTATAACAAAGTTCAAAGGTCACGTCCCAGGTGTGAGACAGGCTGCAGGTATAACACCAGTGCTATGGCTGGCTCCTTTCCCACTGCAGTCTTTACCACACAAAAGACACAGGGGCCGTAGAAACAAAACAACAACAAAAAAACAGAACAGCGAGACGAAGTGAGTGAGGAAAGAGAGAGAGAGATACGGCAAATAAACAAATGTGCATCCAAACAGTGTCTCATTACAAATCACAGAGCATAATTGGTGAGCATTGGGACACATGCACGTGTTGGACTGCATTCTGCATGAGGAAATTCATTTGGCATGACAGCCAGGTTATACAACGATCCGCTTATTGAAGGCTACAAGCTGATTTTGTTGTATCTTTGTGTTTCTGTTTAGTTTTTTTTTCCCTTCCTCATGTTTGCCACTTTGTTTCTCCTGGTATTATAAATGTAAATGAATTGGCACAGCACTTAGGGCTGGGTGGTGTGTGTGTGTGTGTGTGTGGGGGGGGTTACACTGGCGAGCTGGCAGCTTGCTGGCTTAACCTCAGGGTTAGAGGAGGCAACTGCTGCATTTGTAGAAAATCAAAGCCTATTCCCCTATGGGTTAGCAAGCTCATATCTTTTGATAAAAATCAATCTGCTTTGACCAACCTCCCCACCCCCACCTCTGGCAGACAAGGATTTTAAATTAAAGAGGTACTCTTATTTTGGAATATAAGGAGGATGGGTTTCTTGCACTGACCTGAAATGTAGATACATTCCTGAACACGTCCCGATGTAACAAGACATGGGCCGAAATGATTTGAAATGATAAATGAGATTGAGTGCTGATATAATGAAGCTCGTGGATACCGGTCGTCTCAACAGAATCATCGTTTCCACTTCAATAGGACTTGCTGCAACATTAGCTCTGTGACAGCAACCTGTCTGCTTAAATGATGAGCTGTCACATTGCATTACATTTATATTCCACGTGTAAACAGTCAAAGAACCCGCCTAGAGGGAAGGAGGGGTGGGGTTGGGGGGGGGGGGGCACCCGAAAAAGCACCCGAAAAAATCTTTCATCATGGCGGGAAGCCGTCTGCATGGAGACAAGCAGATTGCCTGAGCTACATGAGCAAGTGCGAGTGTTCCTTTGCACCCTTGTCTTTCTAGCTAGAGGAAGAAATCACAGAGCAGCACAGCACAATTCAAACTAGCAGGTGAGTCTATTTTAAAAAACAATGATGGTGCTCAAAGTGAAATCATCCACGCAAGTGACAAATGAGCACATATGGCATTTCGCTTTCAATCCTCTGGGACAACATCCCATGTTTACAATAAAGGGGCGTGCAGTGAGAGTACATAAACACATCGAATTAGCGACTAGAAAGTCATTATGAGCAATCACATCTTCAAATTCACTTCAATCGACATGTCACAAACAGCGCCCGGGAACAATCAATAATTTATAAATAAACACTGGCACACCATCCGGACTTCGAAGGCCCCGCAAAGAGACTATCTGACTAGTTTATGTAATCCAACAGAAATGCAACTGGACTGGCTGATTAGCATGTGCGATATAGCCCAATCGTGCCGTATGTCGACTCGAGTGGTGCAGTGCTATGCTAATTTTCCTTCTGATGTAAATGCAAAGTTTTTCTGCTGTGCTTGACTCTACTGGAGTGTGTGTGTGTGTGTGTGTAAGTGTGTGTGTGTGTGTGTGTGTGTGTGTGCGTGCATGCATGTGTGTGTATGTGTGTGTGTGTGTGTGTGTGTGAGAGAGAGAGGGAGAGAGAGAGAGAGCTTAGCAGCTCCCTGGGGCCAGCGTTGCTCTGTGGTGTTTCAGGAACAGTGAAAAATGCTGAGAAAGGCAGCCTGGAGACTCTGGGGACAGCCAGCATCTCTCAGCCTCTGAGCACCTCCTCCCTCCGCACAGCCAGTCAATGGCAGTATCCCTGTGGTAATGAGCCTATATCCCCACCACACTTCACTACACCCTCTGGGGCTGTGTTCCAGAAAGTTCTTTGATACACACATGCACAGAAAAGGGGATTCTGATGGGGTGCAGTTAATTTAAAAAATCTACTGCCTTGAGAGACTCCCCCCGCTGACCCCAGAAAGTGAATGAGGCTTTAAAAAAGTCCCTGCTACCACCCACAGTCACCAGCAAAATCATTTTTGTAAAGCAATGTAATTGAAAAATTAAAATGGGATGCAAATGATCTCTTGATTCAAAAAGAAACTGAACTCTCTAAAACAAACAGGCTGCATTAAAAAACACTTTTTGCCTCCACTTGGCTCCTTATATTCTGGGTGTGGGCTGAGGAATGTGTTTGCACACATAGATTATACTGAGCATTTGACTTCAATTGAGTTTCTTAGACCTGGTAAAACTAAATTAAAATTTGGCAGCGGGCTCAAATGAAATGGAATGTGTGATGCTGCGCATATTCAGAGAAATGCGTCAGATGCTGGGGCGGGAAATGTAAAAAAGTGTTTTTCTACTCTTTGTGTGTATACCTATATCACTCTCTCACTACGTGTGTGTACTGTAGGTGTGTGTGTTTGCGTGTGTGTGTGTGTGTGTATGTGTATGTGTGCGCGTGAGCGGATGTGTGTATATCACAATTACACATCACCGACGTGAGTGCCACCAGCTCTCAGTGAGCGATACCCAAATTACCCTGCCAATCCATACAGGACAATATTGAGCTAATCCAATTCGAACCAATTGAGGATACTGGAATGCAGTGAATGGCTTTGATGTGATTTGTCTGCCTATTTGTGCCACATATGCGCCACGGCACCGCCTCTGAAGGGGACTAATTTCACAAGTCCATTTGAATCAGCGCTCAATGACAACTATGTCAATGGCTCGCCAACAGAACCCATTTTTCGCCTGTTGCAAGAGTCCCATCACCACCACCCCCCCTTCCCCTCCTTCCCCACCCTTGCCACTCCTTGAGGGGGCATGCTCTGCTGGCATGGCACTTGGTAGTCTGCCCACATTCTGAGCAGTTGGGAGCGGGCACAGAGCAGGTCTTTCTCTATCGGAGATGGGGATGGGATGGGATGGGCTGGGCACGCAGGCCACTGGCACTCGGCTGAATTCCACAGCGGCGAGGCGGCAGATCGCCGAGGCACCCATCCTCACAAACCCCCACAAAGGGCAAGTTACCGAGCCGTGCAAAACGCACCGAAGATGCACCCATTTCCTTTAAAAGCCATCTGGCGCCGGGCAGAATCATTCATGCCAATCACGTAGTCGTTTCCTGCTCTCAGGCTGTTAATAGCAGGGCTCCCTCTCTTGACAAAAAGTTTTGGTCCGGAAAATAACACAATAGAAAATGACTCCAGTAAATATCATCGCTTTAGCTGTCTGTCTTTCAAAACTCAACCAGCATATGACAGGACACTACACTTGACCGCAATTTTATCAACAGTGAGAACAAAAATCCCCCGTTGCATTCTGCTTTGAAACGGGCGGAAGGGAAACCTACAAACAGAATTCTTGAGAAGTCCACCATGGGACTCGCACAGAAAGCCGTGTAAGCATTTGCATTAAAAGGCGTGCGTGGGGGTGGGGGGAGTCTCACAAAAAGTCTCGTGGGGGTGGGGGGAGTCTCACAAAAATCAATGGAGTTCATAAAATCAGCCGATAAAAACACAACGAGCGCTACCAGCCACTTTTCCACCGACCACGCGAGCCTGGTGCGGCCAGACTTAGGCCCCATTGTTGTTGCCAAACTTGTTTAAAATGCCAGTACGTCATTAATACCCACACACTCTGATTCACTTCTCAGGCCCCACTGGTGCCTCAGACACAAACACACACACACACACACACACACACACACAAACAAACGCTTTGTGCTGGTGTCTACCCAGTGAAGACGGCTCCTGAAATGAGCTCTCTGTCAGGGAGTATGTGTAACAGCCGGTACTGTATATTACAGTACAGGCGCTCTTTGTGCCAGCCATGAATTGTGCTTTACGGCCAGTTAAGACGCCCTTCCCCCTGCAGCCGTTCTAATAAAGACAGGGATTATTATTAAACCGTAATGTATGGCTGCTGACTTTACAAGCTCCCTCCCCGCCCCAGAGTACGGAGAACTGTGTCAAAAAGGAGCTCCTGAGCGCAGAGGAAACATCTTCAAAACCGTCGGCGCTTGGGCCCCTCTGCCAGCAGGGAAAAGAAAACAGGCCAGTGACAGGGCTGCTCGGTTTTTTCTTTTTTTGTTTTTCTTTTTCATTCTTTCTTTTTTTTCTGGAAAATGAAACACGTGTTTAGAAATCACTAATTTCCACACGTTTGACTAGCACTTTCTTTTGACAAAATAGTTTTAGCAACTTTTAGCCTCTTTTTAGCCTCTTTTTCTGCGACTGGTCGTTAAGGCCACAGACAGGATTTTTTTTTTTTCTTTTCTTTTTTCGAGAGTACCGGTTTAGAAACTGCAGCTGCAGAGACTGCGGTGTGGCTGTGTGTGAAGTGTGTCAACTTCAGCTTGGTGTGATTTTAGCCCAGTTGGCCTGCCTCTTGGCTCCAGCACAAGGCAGCCCCCGGAGCCTGGGGGCCTGTGTCTGTGTGGATGCGAGCAGTGCGAGGGGAGGCTGGCCGCGTTAGGTGCCTGAGCGAAAGTGAGGGATCCCCTGCGGACGCAGGCAGACAGGCAGGCAGTCAGGACGGGTGGGGTGGTGGGGCAGCGGATGGGTGGGTAGGTGGTGCTGGATGGAGGCCTGGGTGGGGACGAGATGGATGGGGGAGGGGCTGGGTTGGCTGGGCAGGCTGCTGCTGCTGCCTCAGCATGTGTGCAGTAATGCGATAGCAGGCCTGGCTGCACAAAGAAAACACAACTGCTCAAACACTCCCCGTCTGGCCCCCACGGGGCGGCCCAAACTCCCAACCCCCCCCCACCCCCCCCAAACGCAATAATCACTCGCTCCGTGTCCGACCGGTACCAATTCCAGCCGGGCGTACACACACCGCTTCGCACATTACCCATTGCCCCCCATGACAGTGCCTCTGCTTTAGCCATTACCGGCATACCGTTGGAGGGGGTGGGGTGAGACTGCTTCTAGCACAGAGGTGTTTTAGCTGGCATATTCCCCATGAGAGAGAGGGAGCGTGGCAGAGGCCAGAACTCCCCATCTGCAGAACTTACTTCCTGGCACTCCACTCACCTCACCTCCCCTCAGGGTAGTTTCTCCTTTACTGGGGATCTGCTCTCTACGTGACGCACACACACACACGTAATGTGTGTGTGTGCGCACATGCAAATGTGCGCACACACACACATAAACACACACACACACACACACACACATACACACACACACACACACACACACACACACAAACACACACACACAAAAACTTTCTGTCACACACATATAAATAGACTGTCTTTCCCTGACACGCATACACACACCTACGCAAACACAATTATCTTTCTCTGACACGCACACACACACACACACACACACACACACACACACACACACACACACACACACACACACACACACACCCACATACGGTTCTCTTTAGAAAGAAATGGCTGTGTAGTCCCAGTCCCTGCCGAGCGCGCTGAAGGTAACCGTGGCATAACAATGCCTAATGCAGCACACATGTGCACCAGAGAGGGACGGACGGGATGTTGCCGTGGAGAGGAGATGTGTGCAGATGACATAACAACCCATCACGAGTCCAATAACCCATCCCCTCTCTGTCTTCCCTCCCCCAACAACCAACCCAACCCCAGCCCAACCCAATCCCAAACCTAACCCCAACCCCTGCACCCCATCCAACCACCCACCCACTGGCCAGAACAACAGGTTCAACTCAGTGGAGATCATGAAGACGTCAGGTGATGTGCTGAAAGGCCAGAGGGCAAAGAGGAGAGAGAGGCCCTCTGCTCTGCGAGCGTGGTGCTAAACTGAGACAGGGAGAGGGTGAGAGAGGGAGGCAGATAGAGAGAGAGAGAGAGAGAGAGAGAGAGAGAGAGAGAGAGAGAGAAAGAAAGAGAAAGAGAGAGAGAGAGAGACACTGGGCCCTTTGTGAGGGATCATGTGGAGTCCTCTGGCGCTAACGACAGAGTGCAGGCCACTGTGTTTTTATTTATACTGGGCCTGCTCGGCACTGGAGCCTCCCTTTGAAAGGCGAGCCCGCAGCGCGGCACCAGCTCCAGTGTGGTTTCCACCAAAAGAGTCTGAGAGAAACACAGGCATCAGGCCCTATTATTTCAACTGCTTTTGGATTATTCCTTTTCAAGGAGAGCCTTGATTACATTTCTGTCCTTCTCTCTCTTGCACTCTCTCTTGCGCTATTTCTCTCTCTCTCTCTCTCTCTCTCTCTCTGTTATAGAGCTGTTGTTGTTGCTGTGGGAATCATGTGAACGCACAGCTGACTGCTGAAGCGGTTGGGGAATTTGACGTGGCGTGTTAGCTTTGGATGCAGAGGCTCCAAGGCCCATGTGTGTGTGTGTGTGTGTGTGTGTGTGTGTGTGTGCCGAGCATGAGCGCATCCGCCTCATGTGGCGGTGGGAATCAGAACGCGGGCGGCCCCCAGCCCGCCGAGACTAGCTGGGCTACCGTGTGTGTAACCACCTACCTGGAATCGCACAGCGAGCCGCACTGTGTCGGATCGTGAGCGCATAATCGACAACCCCAGGGACGCACTAATGTGTTAAACGATCCGTCTACAGCCTTGCTAAAAACCAAAACGAGTGTGAGAGAGAAAATAGAGTGTGTATGTACATGTGTCTGTGTGTATGTACCAATATACATGCATGGGGGTAGAATTACTGTAACACGTGGCCAAGAGATTGCATCCAAAGTCATCATTTGCTCAAACATAGTTGACAACCATCATTAAAGGCATATGTCTTCCTAGACTCCCCCAGCCAGCCACCCACGCCCTCCAAAAAAGCGACCCTACATTTTGATCAAATCAGATTTAAAATCCATTTGGACCCAGAAAGAAAATCATTGCTTTTCCCCTCCTTCTTCTTCCTCTGCGTGGCTCACGTCTCTGTCATAACATCAGAGAGACCGTGACTGTAATAGGTTTTCGTGTAGGTGAGACAGCTCCGGCGCCGGGGCCTGGAGATTGGCTCTCTCTCTCTCTCTCTCTCGACTCTGAAGAGCTGACCTCCCTGTGATGGCCCGAGGCTTGTTTCACTGTGCCGCTCACTCCTCCTCCTCCTCCTCGCCTCGCTCAACCCCTCAGACTTTAAAAAAAACCTGCACCCCCCCGCCCCCCAACCCCAAAAATAAAAATAAAAAATAAAATAAAACAGAGAATAATAATCATAGTCCTGCTAGGATGCTGATAACGTTATTTGTGCATCCCTCAAACACGACGCGTCCGACAATTTCTCTGCGAATCCGCATTTTCGTTCTGCATCATTTGAATAATAACCTTTCAAGCTTCATTATAGTCAATAAAATGATATCTTTCGCCAGGCCCTGTCGAGCATTAAAGAGCTCCAGGGGAAAATCCGGGGCCAGAGAGTCGAGCGAGACAATGGAGAGGTGCATGTAAATAATTGATGTGTTTATGCGGTATTGCTGCCCTACATAGGCTACGAACAGAGAGAAAAAATGCGTGCCAGCTATTAACACTTGGCAGCGAGACTGCGGACTGGGACCAGGCACCGCAGAAGGCAGCGAGGAGGGAGGGGGGAAAGGTGAGGACACGAGCGGTTTGTACACTCACCATGAACTGCTGGAAGGGTCAGAGTCAATCAGGGCTGGTCAATCTCTGAAGGTAGTCACCCATGTGTTCAAGACTCTGAGAGAACATGATTTGGTGAACAGAGAAGGAATGGACTTTTATAACTTGTAAAAATGTTAGGCATCCATTAGATTTGTTGTTTTAGCAATGTTATGATGATATGTTTATTTCTCATTGTCTTTATTAGAATTCAACCAGAAGATTGAGGGAATATAAAAAAACAAACAAAAAAAGCATTTCAGGTTCAGGTTATATTCTTTTGCATCCATTCGATTGGTTGTTTTTGCAGTGTTATAATGACCAATCTCCCAAGGGGGAAGCTGAAGCCGATTGGTACTGGTTCTGGCTCTAACACATTGATTAGATTAGATTAGATTAGATTCGATTCAACTTTATTGTCCGGGGTATCCGCGGGGTCTTAAAAGTATTGAAAAAGTCTTAAATTTAACATTGTCAAATTAAGGCCTTAAAAGTATTGAATTTTGTTGACTGTCTTGAATTGTATTCACTAGGTCTTATTGATTTCCGTAGAGACCATGATATTGTAGATCCCAAGGGGAAAATATGCATCTCTTCAGAAAATAAACAAACTATCGCTTTTATTTTGAAAATTGTGTTCACAGCTCTCCTCCCTCAGTCATTCAAGCCATTCTAAGGGTGGGATAGTTGAAACTTTGAGAATTAAATATTCAAAACGAGTAAAAACATTTTTTTTCCCGTCATCTACTTCCTGAATTTTTGGTCAACGATAGCCGGGACACCGAAACACCGGTGGACATGAAATTTGGTCGGTATGTAGCCCCACTAGACTTTTACGGAAAAATTTAGTTTCGTCCCCGGGGGCCACTCCCCCCCGTGCTGGGCCCCCCGAACCGCAAAAAAAGCAGTTTTTCCTAAATTACTACCTGAACCGTGGCACTGAGGATGGAGAATCTTTTATGGTATGTTGGTCTCAATGGCCCACATCAACCTGGCCCATAATCACTCATTTGTGATTTGCACCCCCCCGGTAAAAAATGAAAATGCAATATTATTCTGGTTTAATCGCCCCTATCTTCAGTTAAGATGTTCAGAACTGCACCAAATTTTATGTGTATGATTGACATGGCATTCTCTGGGGGCTAGAATTTCATCCATGGGGGGGTCTAAAAAAATTAGGTTATGTGTACATTTAGTGACTGTACACTCATTGGCCTGTAGATGGCGGTGCACACATATACACATGCACACACACACAGGCACCCACATACTATCGGTATTAGAACGGCCGATACATAATTACAAATTCAGTAGGAATAAAAGAAAGCCAAAATAAATATTCATCATCATCATCATGGCTGCATTTCCAGTATTGGCGATAAGTAGTCGTTTGTCTACTAGATGGAGCATCGTTGCAGTGAGACGTAATTTTGTTGGAAGTTAAAAGTGGGTTGGAAAAACAATGGACGCTTCCTACAAGGACTGTAGTTTACCACAGAGAACGTCTAATAAGGATAGGACGATGTTCACATGAAATGTAATTCCCATTTCTTCTTGAAGCCGAAATAAATCTGAGGATGTTTATCGGACATGCTTGGTTTTTACTGCAGGTACGTTAATCTTATAATATCAATAAGGACCTAGGTAATGTTACCGTTAGCGTTGGTTAAGTGATGGAGGCCAATTTGATTGATTGCATTTGTAGAAAACTATAAATGCGGTTATACCAAGCAAATTGATAGCAGCACTGTAATTGTATCTTTCGACTGTCATTTGTTGCACGTGCTACAAAAATCATTCTGTGCAATGGAAGATTTACCAACGTTACACCGGTCTGATACAGTTTTGCCTATACATGCGTGAGAATGAGACGCCTGTTTATTTGTTTTAAGTGCGTGCAGGGTGTGAGAGGGGAATCTATGAGCTTTGATTCCAGCTTGGTAGTTGTAGTCTGTGAAATTAAAAAGCATGTGTGTGTGAAGTATCCAAACAATGACACCTTCATTTTCATTATGGCTGCTTTAGCAACACACCTTAAGCTACTGTGTAGTGGGTCCCATTTAGAAGTGGCTACTTCATACGCGCTTTCCTTGACTCATGGAGCTGCGTGAATTTTATTACAACTTTTCGCCACGATATGGCAGTTTAAGTCCGCTTGATACTGTAAGGCGTAAGCCATTGGTTTCCAAAGGAGATTTTATTTGTGTCGCCAGCATAGCCTATTGACAATTTATGTTGTAAATAGGCCTACCTTATAAGCCTACCTGTAGCTTAGGGAAGCTAACAGCTTTCTATTAGGATCTAGTTTGTTAGTTACAGTTTTGTCATAACTCCCTGATGCATTTCTGCATTTAGAATAGCCAGAGCGTGGATCTCTCAATCGGAAAATTAAACAATATCTGGTGCCTATGGACTAGGCTGGGTGAACCCAGCCTGATCTGCCCGCTATTTATTTTTTGATTTCTTAAAAGATTGAGCTTGGTCTGGTGAAAGCCAGATTAGCCATGGACCTCAGTTACACAATGCAAGGGAACATGAATCAGCCTATATTTGCACAAACAATAACGGACAACAGCTCTTGAACTTTGGCCCGTTAAAATGTGTATGAACAGTCTAGCGACGCATTTCATCAAGGCCCATTTGGACATGTCAGTTATTTGCACCACTGGTTAGATGTAAAACAGCATTTCGTTTCAGACTACTGTTACTTAATTTGTGCATTAACAATAACGTTTCAGACTACTGGTACTTAATTTGTGCATTGACAATAAAGTATCACATGAACTAAAGATGACTAAAATCTTATGTAGAAGAAGAAACATTCACAAAAAATCCATCCATCCATAATTGACCTTTTTGATAGCTGTTGAAAACGGCATGGAACTGACAGAGATGTTTTTTTAAATAAATAAATAAATAAATAAATAAATAAATAAATAAATAAATAAATAAATAACATTATACTGATACCTTTTGCTTTTCCCAAATACAATGTAGCCTACAGGTGTAAGTGACCTTTCATCAATCCAGTTGCAATGGATGAACTGTGATGAACTGCCCTACTTGTGATTGTTTAGAGATTTTATAGGTTTTACAACAATGCTACATCTTCTTTGGCTATTCTACAATCTAGTCACCTTTTCAGCACCAGTAGGCTACTTTCTGTGCAGCCGCACACACACACTCAGGCATGCCAAACAAGCATACACAAAAGTTTCAAGAGTGGGGGATGGAGTAAAAGATGGAGACAAATTGAAGTGTGATTTATTTTCGCGGAACGGATGTACAGGACTGAGCGGCGGTCATATTTTGTACCGCTATGCGGTACATCTAGTTTATTTAATAATAGCCTGAAAAAGTGTTTGTCTCAAACAAGTTTATTTGTTATCTGATTTGTTCCAACAAATATGCATATCTTATCATGCTCACTCTAGTAGGCTATGCTAATAAGTGTCCATAAGGCCTATGGCATCTTCAAAATTGCCTGATAATTCATACTCAGAAATAAATTGTCTTTGTTTTAAATGTAAAAAAAACTCATGCAGATTGCACACACCTAAATTCTATTTTATGTGAAGAGTAGCCTTTATATGTAATTCGCAGTGCAGGAATGAGAACTGCAATTGTCTGGGGGGAGGGGGCTGTTGAGGGGCAATTGGTATCAGAAGTGGGAATGAGATGATGACACTTTGACAGATCGAAGATCTCATTGAAAAGCTACAGCTGGAAGAGTTCATTGCTGTGGAAAACGTGTGGCCAAAGGTTTCTATTCAAAGAGCCTTGATGAGGCAAGCTGACACTGTATTACCACCTGGGAATACAATGAAGAGGGTCACCCGGAGATGTACAGTACTTTCCAGGTGGCTCCTCCACTTTGCGCCCTGCCAAAATGCTCTTGACACAGCAGCGTCAGTTTTATGGTGAGCCACGGTCAAGTCAGCAGCTGATCTCCAGACCCCCGTCGTAGCTGTTTCTACCAGCAGCTATTGGCAGGCCAGGCATGCCCATCAGTGGCCTGGGTGGGGAACGACAGCTCCATCAAGAGCTTCACCTTTGGGTGATTGGTCATTATAACACTGCTAAAACAACAAATCTAAAGCTTGAGACTGAAATTGCACTGGTATCATTACAAAAACAACATTTTATGTGTATTTAAATGGCCTACTGTGCACATATTTCCTGTGTTCTCTGGTCATATTCTAATTAAAAAATTGAGAAATTAACAACATGGTCCTTATTAGCCTGACGAGCCAAACCCACATCAAGATGTAGGGTCTGGGGACTCACATTCGCAGTGCTCAGTCCGAGGGGCGGGATAAACGGTTGTCTTTCAAATTCCCTCTGCATACAATAGGATATTGCTACAACTCATGAGTCCCATGCGTTTTCCCACCAGCGGAGCTAGTTGGCTAGTTGTTCAAACTTTTAACAAGCTTAACTCGTGTCACGCTGTTCACCAACAACAACATCCATCTTCTTTGTTTTCAAGTAGCAGGGAATTCAAGCCAAACCGTCGCAACTCTGCCATCATTATATTAAGCCCGTCTACCGACTCTATACACAATGTGATTGGCCTGATCAAAGTTTAATTTTTCCAGCTCGTCAGCCAACGGAGAGTTGCTAGACTACCCTGACAGTGGCTAGGGTGCGTCTAGATTTCTAGGCTCCTTATAGCATTGCTGAAACAAAACATGTACTGTAAGGTGCCTGAGACATTTGTACAGTAGATCGTCTATATTGTGGACTTCATCTGTGGCTTTGCTCTGTGTCTCCAGAGTTAAGTCCTCCCCACCATCTAAAGTTGGTCTGCACTTCTAGAGAGAACTTCTAGTGAACTTCTATATTTGTGTCTTCTTTGCAGTGTGTCCAGATCCCTTCAGTAATAAGCGTGGGCTTGTAGACTGGAACAATTATGCGTTTGCAGGGGAATACGTGTGTGATTGATTTGAATTTGTTAACAGAGCAGTCATGAGAAGATGAGATAGTTGAAGCTGGGTAGCTGTATGGGAGTTTGTGCGAGTTTAGAAAACTTTTTAACATTCAAGGAGAGCATGTGGACTGATCTATACACACAAGCTATCTGCTGCTCATCACCATTTGGGCTCGTCTGGGACAGGGAATGGAAAGTATTTGGGATCGAATGAAGGTCGCTTTTTCACCAGCCACTGCATTGTCCGAGTTGCCTGCGCATCCCAACAACAATCGAACATCCCAGCCGAGCCTTACTCTCCGGAACGCTGACAGAGCCAGTTTCTCTCCTTTTTTCACGTCTCTATTTCTCTTCCTTTCCAACTTTATCTCCTTCTGTAACCCAACTCGCTTTCTCTCTTCTCTCCTCTCTCTCGTTCTCTCTCTCTCTCTTTTCTTACGCCTCTCACAATGGCCTGGCTCGGATAGACAAAGCACAGCTGTCTGCCTCGCCTCTCTATGGGATGCCCAACCCCCCTAAAACCCCCCACTCCGCAACCCCATCCCCCCAACATCTGCTGCATCCACTCACTTGCATCCTGGGCTCGGACAGGCGTGGGTCAAACCAATCTCGATGCAAATTATAATGACTTCCTGTCGCCCGGCCCCACCGTCACTGCTGCCCCCAGCCCAACCCGTCTCACCGCAGCGACGGCGGCGGTGGCAGCAGCAGCAGCAGCAGCAGCAGCAGTCTCGGCTCAATGGGCCTCTGTTCTCCACAAGCTGCTGTCCCGCTCGCCCACCCCGGCGAGCCCACCGCCAGTCTGAGGCCTACCCACAAAGCAGAGAGAGAGACACACACAGAGAAAGGGAGTGAAGGAGTGAAGGAGAGACAGAGAGAGAGAGAGAGAGAGAGAGAAAGAGGTGTGCATTTAAAAACGAACTATGCTGAAAACCTCCCTTTTGATGATTGTGAAGAGAGAACCAAAAACACCCAGAACGTCCATTTTAGCATTCATTCCTATTCATCGTCTTCTCAAACGTAGTCCATCATTTCATATCCATAACCCATAAATGTTTTTCAATATACTTTGCATCTATTTCTATATATAAATATATAAATAGCCAGCAGTCGTTTGTCTGGGGAGATAATCACCCCCAGTCATTTGAGTCGTAGCTCAGCCCAGTGGGGGATTTTAGACAGACCCTCTCATTACAATAGCACTTCTTTAATCACTTCTCCATGCGCCCGTCTGTATCAGATACTGAAGCGACTCTCCAGACAGGATCTGAAATCACTGAAGGACCTGGGCTGACTTGTGGTGAACGTACATACGCACACACACACACACACACACACACACACACACACACACACACGCACACACACACATACAGACACACACACACACACACACACACACACAGACATACACACACAAACACACACAGACATACACACACAAACACACACAGACAAACACACAGTATCTCCCTCTCAGACACAAATGCTCTGCCTCTTCCTCTTTCATCTGTTTTCTGTTTTAAAAAAACACACACACACATTCACTTTCTCTCTTTCCAATATTTTACACACACACACACACACACACACACACACACACACACTTCACACACACACACACACACACACACACACTTCACACACACACACACACACACACACACACACACACACACACACGCACACACCGCCCTCCTGCCTCGCATCTGCTCTCCTCTCATCTTGGCCGAGAGGGAAAAGGAGGACATGATGTCATATTCGTCTCAACATGTGCCTGTCTGAAAATAGCCGCGGGGCCTACTGAGTTACAGCGGTGCGAATTGACAATAAGTGGAATCCAGCGAGCCGCCCCACAACTGGAAAGACACAGCAGCAAGCAGTGGCGAAGGAGACCCGGGATCCCACATCAGCATCACACACGGTTAATGTCATTCTGCACGGGGACGGTCCCCACAATGTGTGACACAATGCAGCTGTTGCTTAATGCACTGCGTGCTGGTGAAGGCACTGAGACAATGCAGCAGGACCCCTGCGGGCCCAGCCAGCCCAGCTGCATTCATGGCACTGAGTCAGCAAGTGTGTGTGTGTGTGCTCGTGTGTGTGTGCTTGTGTGTGTGTGCTCATGTGTGTGTGTGTGTGTGTGGCTGCTCGTGTGTGTGTGTGGGTATGCTCGTGTGTGTGTGTGTGTATGTGTGTGCGAGTGAAAGAGAGAGAGAAGGTCTTTCTTTCATTGGGTGTCTGTTTATGTGTGAATGTGAGTGGGGTCTTTTTTGTGATCGTGCCTGTGTGTGTGTGTGTGTGTGTGTGTGTGTGTGTGTGTGTCTGGCTATAATGTAATTGAATGGGCACCACACTAAGCCTCTGGCAATGCTGTGTGGAGGGATGGCACTGCCGGTTGGCACTAGAGTGGGTAAGGGTGGGGTGGAATGGGGAGCGGGGGTAGGCAGCAGGCAGTGCTGGTGGTGGTGGTTGGAGGGATGGCGGTGGTGGTGGTGGTGGTGGAGAGACTTTTCTGGTGTATTAGGCGTGGGTGGCCTCCAGAGTGTGAGGTTGTGGGAGAGGGCAGACACCGTAGCCTGGCTAGGCCCCTGGCATTGATGCCGAGGCAGCCGATTGGCAGTTGATGGGCTTGGGGAAAGGGGGAGAGGGCAAGGTAGGGTGGGGTTGGGGGTATTTACTCCAGAAGTGCGGATTTAGAGGTGTTGAAGGTGGATGAACGCCTGTTTGTATACCCCCCCCCCCCATCCTGAAAATGTGTGATGTACAATCCCCCCCCCCCTTTCCTGTCCCCTCTGGCCAGCCTTGCCTTTGAACCGGCGAGGCAGAGGAGGCGCGAGACCTCGCCATGGCTGCTGTGTGTCCTACAAGCGACTAGAGCGCAGAGAAACGGATTAAAAAATAGGAAAGTAGGTTGGGAGGAAAAATGGACTGAATTAGAACAGGACCCTGGAGAAGGAGATCAAGAAGAGAGGAGGTGGGAGGGAGGGAGGTAGAGAGGGATAGGAGAGAAAGAGAGAGAGAGAGAGAGAGAGAGAGAG
The DNA here is from genome assembly GCF_046254945.1 of Alosa pseudoharengus. Lineage (NCBI taxonomy): Eukaryota > Metazoa > Chordata > Actinopteri > Clupeiformes > Clupeidae > Alosa > Alosa pseudoharengus. The sequence goes on along the minus strand of NW_027468848.1, from coordinate 25,698,258 downwards.
GGAGAGGGAGAAGGAGAAAAGGGAAGACTGAAATAGAGACAGGAAAGACACTCAGATGGAGGAGACAGAAAACAGAGGGCTGGAAAACAGATGGAGGAGAGAAGGAGACAGTGAAGAGGAGTGTGGAGAGAGAGAGAGGCGGAGGTAGAGAGCACAGAGGCAGCAGGAGAGGCAGTCACCCTGTGCCACTCCGACAGAGAGAAATACAGATGTGAGTGAATAATGGCTTGCCAAGTAGACATTGAGAGCAGCATGACTTTGTTGTGTTGTGCGGTGTGTATTTTGGTGTGTGATACATATTGTGTGTGTATGTGTGCTCTTGCTGTTGTTCTGAGTGCGTCACTGTGTGTGTGTGTGTGTGTGTGTGTGTGTGTGTGTGTGTGTGTGTGAGAGAGAGAAACAGTATGACACTGCAGCAGTGATGGTCTGATCATAGTCATTTTTCATTGGCCGTGAGTGCGCCCTCGCACCCATTAACTGGGAGGTAATGACAAGGTCGAAGTTAAGTGCATTTGTAGGGAGCATGAAGACAGCAGGCACATAGTTACTGCAAAGAGCAAGTCACACGCACTCCAAGACAGAGATTAGACGATGACCTAAAATCAAGCTGCACTGGATTAGTTATTTAATGGCTCTTAATAGAGACCTTTTCTACTTGTCCAGAAGTCATTGAAATTGCCATTGCTGCAGTAAATAGCTTCAGTCAGAAAAAAAAGTTCAATTAGGTTTCTATATGGGACTCTGGGCTTTGAATACTGTGGAAGGATCTAGAAACGAGATCATTTTGCTGGAAGAAGGAAACTTGAGGACTGACAATTTCAACAAGAGGAAACGAATCCGGAAATTGCATTTCCCGGCAACCTGGAAAGCTTAACCAGGAGAACTTTGCTGTTGGACCTCTAGCTGAGTTTGTTTGTTAAGGGCCGTGTGCCAAGTACTAAACCTTTTTTTTCCTGGTTCCTCCTGTACAGAACTGTCTTTATTAAGAGTGTGAGGCCTGTCTGGCATCTCCGTGGGGTCAACCACTGATGAGCGCATTAAGGGCCGCCCTTTGCTGCTCATCCCTGACTCAGCGGATCAATAGGCGGCTTTGTTGTGGGCCGGGGGCCCCGGCGTGATGTCCCTGGGCGCGGAGATGTTGTCCAGAACGCAGGAGGTGACGTAACTCTCATTAAGCCGCCCGCAAGAACAGGGATGAAGCCCGGTCTTGTGACCGTTGTAAGAGAGGAGATAAGAGAGCGTGGGGAGCAGTCCAGTGGGGTCAGAGGAAGAGCTCAAAGCCCCGGCGTTGGTTTCGAGATGGGCTGGGTAAAGGATGCTGTGTTTGTGCTACATCAGGGGGTTGTCCTCAGGTGGTGCCACCCATGCTGGTGACCTTTAACCGTTATGAGGTGGAGATGGGGACACGCTCAGCATACTTTCACACTCAGCATACTTACCCAAGCAGCCATCAAGATCCTCCTTTCTATCGCTCTGCCAGAAAGAGCACTTAACATGCACTTACTGAGTATCACCAGATGACTCACTCTCTGTCTTCCATTCACGAACACATGCATAAGCACACACACTGTCCCACACATACAGTACATACACACAGACACACACACACACAAACACACACACACACACACACACACACACACACACACACACACACACATACACACATGTATGCAGGACCACAAGGTCTCCCACTAATTCATTAATGAGTCAGAGGGTCGATTCTGGTCAGTACAAGCGAGAAAAACCCAGAAATGAACTGTACAACTATGAGTTTCTTTCACAATGTTCACTATTCAGTATTCAGTTGGTTGCGCAACACCAAGTCAAGCCACCCACTCTATCCATCTATTAAATCACTGAACCACATTTTATCATTGACACCATTCAATACTTCAGTTGTGACCAACAGTATATTTACTCCTAAATAGTGCTTTTTTTATTTACAGTGCCGCAGTGGGGGGAGAAGGGGAGAACTGGCTGTGTCTGGGACGGGCACGCCTGGCGTCTAGTGGCTCTGCCACTGCTGTGAGCCAGCATGGGCTAACCGGGCGCATTTACTGATCACAGGATTAAAGTCGCCACCGAGAGGCAAGGACAGCAGGCGCGTCAGCGAATGATTAGACTCTGCTAAGCCAATTGAGGAAGCGGGACCACAGCCAGACAGCCAAACAGAGACAGAGAGACAGATGGACCATATAGAGAGAGAGAAAGAGAAAGATAGAGAGAGAGAGAGAGAGAGAGAGAGAGAGAGAGAGAGAGAGGAGAGATGAGACAGAGAGACCAGAAGAGAAAGATCAAAAAAGAGGGAGATGAGGAAAGAGTGAAAGGGAGGGGTCAAGTAGCGGGAAAGATAAAGGCAGGGAGAGAGATGATAGGGAACAAGAGGAAGGGTAAGATGAGAGAGAAGGGGGGATACGGAAGCAGGCATAGCAGAAGGGGCAAATAAAGGAGGAGAGACAGGAAGTAGAGGAGAGAGAGAGAGAGAGGGAGAGATGAGGAATATGGGAGAGATAAAAGCAGTGTTCAATAATAGGAGGGAATAAAAAATTAGAGAAAGATAGTGAGTGGGAGGGGTAGAGGGATGAGTAAGAGAGAGAGAGAGAAAGAAAGAAAGGATGTGAGGGTGAGCTGCTGCTATATTTTATGCTAACTAGTGGTCATGGCCTGACCTGGCAGCAGCCTGCAGTCGTGCCAGAGAGCAGCTCAGACACGTGCTGCAGCCAGCGACGACAAACTGAATGGAGCACACAGCAGACTTCCCAATCGCACCCAGAGAAGGGCATTGAAAAGTTGCCTTTGAAGGCGCTGTCCAATATTCGCTACAGAAGACGTCCCATTGGCATTACAGAAGACTCAGAAGAATGGTACTCCTTTGATATGGAATATCATTTCTTTTTAGGGTTTCTTAGCAGACTATAAATACAAACTGTCAGTCGTCATTTTGTGCTGCGTATGGATTAGAGTCCTGAATTTACCCCCTGATCATACCTTTAGAGAGGGCTGGAAAAAAAACCCATGAAATTCCCAAGTACAAACCCTAAAGTACAAACTAGCATATATCTTTTTATGATAAAGTTTTATGGTCTTCCACAAATCTGACTTTCTGACTAGTTTGTTGTTATCTAAGATTAGTGCTTCTTTCCACTGTGGAGGAGGGCCCCTGTAGGTCCCCCTAGGATGACTTAATTACAGCAGAAGATGAATGAGACAACGACATTGACCTAAACATGGGAACACATTCACAAGCAGGTCCTTTATTGGCGTCACAGTCATTTTTTTTTGTCTCTGCTTGCCAGCAACAGACAGACGGTGCCATTTCGAAAGGTTATTGGAGTCTGCGAGGCAGTTTCCTTGTGAGAGAACAAACAAATGCACACAGTCTCTCGCTCTCTCTCTCTCTTAAACACACACACACACACACACAGCTTTAGTCACACAAATACACACAATTTCATTCTAAGATGCACACACACACACACACACACACACACACACACACACACACACGCACACACAAAGTTTTAGTCACACAAATACACACAGTTTCATTCTAAGATGCACACACACACACACACACACACACACACACACACACACAAACACACATGCAGTTTCAGAAACACACACAAACATACACAATCTCAATCGCACATACACACACAAACACACACACATTCGATGTGGCCTGTGTTATTCCTTTGTGGGGGTTAAGAGTGCCTGGTCCTTTGACAGAGCATGCGGAGTGACCTGGCGCTGCACAGTACAGTGCACTCTCTCTCCCTCCCCACAGGAAACTCCCTGTATTGTTGCCTAATGGACAGATGATTACACTGACCTTCTCCTCAACCAGCAGAGAAACAGAGAGGGCAGCAGAAGCAGCAGCAGCTCTGAGCGGATGACGGAAGGAGATGGGAGGTGGTGGTGGTGGTGTAGGCCGGTGATGCTGATGGGGGGATGAACAGCAGAGAAAAGGAAACAAATGATCGAATGAGATGGCGGAAAAGGAAGACGGATATGGTGGAGATCCAAGAGTGAAGTGGCGAGGGGGGATTGAGTGGGGCGTGCGATTTAACAGTGAGAGCCTTTGGGAGCAAAACGTATTCAGTTATACAACACGCAATTGATAGAGCAAAGATGAGAGACAAAAGGGAGATATTGAGATATAAATGGAGGGAAAATAATAAAGCCAGCTGTGAGCACAGCTATAGTCATTTGGGAAGGGAAAATAAATAAATAAATCACATACAGTACATCTATTAGCAGAGGGAAAATGAGGAGAGGTAGTGAATTATTATGATAGAGCACAACACAACAGGAGTCCTATCAATACATCTGAGGAATCAAATCACTCACACATACTGTGCTCTCTCTCTCTCAAATTCAAATTCAAATTCAAAGGAGCTTTATTAGCATGACTGTTTGTATACAGTGTTGCCAAAGCCAGTGTTACAGATAACACAGTAGAATAACAAAAAAAAGAAAATAGACATAGAGCAATGCGGGTATAACATGTGAACATAGAATAAATAATAGCATATGAGTGTGTGTGTGTGTGTGTGTGTGTGCGCGCGCGTGTGTAGGTCCGTGAGTACACACTCTCTCTCTCTCTTTCTCTCCCTCACACATATACACACATACACAGGCACAGCCACGCACGCGCACACACACACACACACACACACACACAATATCACACATATACACAGCAAGCACCTGGGGCCTGAGAGGGAGAATGATGAGGGCTGCACATGGCTGCTGTCGTCTGAACTCTTATTCCGGGGACTAAGTGGAACAAAATGCCTGAAATGAGAGCTCATGATAGGAGATGGCTGACGCAACGGCTAACAAACCTACCGGAAATAGAGCCCGGTTTGTGATCATGCGTCAGGTGCTAATTTATTTGGCGAGAGGCTGGTAGCGCTTTCATCTTCTCTTTGTGGAGTGCTGAAAGAAATAGGTGGGCTGTCTTGAGGAAAGTTTCCGGAGATGGAGTGACTCGACAGCAGTTCTTGATGTGCTCAAACCCCAACAAATCACATTCAGACACACCAGCTGTTGCAATGGTACAATTACTCTGCGGCAGAGTGAATTCCCTTATGGAAGATGTTGTCAATTATCCACCGAATTAACAGAACTTTATCACTGAAAAAGTGATCAGTGTGTGTGCGTGTGTGTGTGTGTGTGTGTGTGTGTGTGTGTGTGTGTGTGTATAGAGAGAGTGTGTGAGGGAAAAGGAGAGATAGAGAGAAACAAAGGCAAAGAAACGAAAAAAAGAGTAAAGAAGAGCTGAAGGGAATCAAACGCTAGCCCACAGTGGATATGCTGACTGGCAGAAAAAGGACTGCCAGGACACAGAACAGAGAAAGAGGGAGGAGACAAGAAAGAGGGGGAGAAAGAGAGATGAGAGAGAGAGAGAGAGAGAGAAGGGGGAGAGAGACAGGGAGAAAAAGGAGTTCTTTGAGAGTAAATATGAGTCCCTCCAACATAACTTATCCCGAATGTAGCCTCAAACAGCCGTGTCATAGAGGTTGGGCCAGGGGAAGAGAGTGAGGGAGAGCAAGCGCGAAAGGATGAAGGGCTATTATACATTTTTCATTACGTTTCCAGGCGCAAAGCCACTTCAAAGACTTGCAGAGGGGTAGAGAGGGAGAGAAAGAGAGAGAGAGAGAGAAGAGTAGGCACAGGATGTTCCAATTAACTTCACAGTCATCTGTTGCCCCCCCCCCCGCTCTATGCACTTCTCTGCCCTCTGTGTGTGTGCGCATGTGTCTGATGATGTGTGTATATATGGCAGTATACTGTATAGCGTGTGGTGTGTGTGTGTGTAAGTGCACATAGGGTAACGTACGTCATGCCCACTCCCTGTGTCTTGTAAATCCATCACCCATGCTGAAGCAAAAGAGGTAACCAGAGAGAGAGAAAGAGAGAAAGAGAGAAGAGAGAGAAAGAGAGAGAAAGATCATTTTCTCCATATCATACCACCACCACCTGAAGCAGAGTTCACCAAGTGAGGAAGAGCTCTGAGATGAAGTTTAAAATGAAAATGATGACAACTAACGGAGAAGTTACTGGCAAAGACAGAAAAAAAAATTGGGGGATGATGAAAGGAGAGACAGAAGAGAAGGACAGAGAGAAAAAAGATAGAGGGAAAAACCCCACAGGGGTAGGGGAGTGTCTAAGAGAAAGGAAGCCTGAGGTTCAGCCACACCCCAGGAAGGGGTTAAAAAAAACACTCCGCCCTCCCTCTCGCTCTCCCGTTACTCTACTCTCCTCCCTGCTCTTCCGCCGCCCATTTTCCCAGACTCACTCTCTCTCAACGTGGCTATTCCCGCTCGCGGTGAGTCAACAGGAAGTAGCGAGCGATCCTCGCGTTACACGCATGCCCAACGGAGCCTGTCATCCCACCGACATAGCTTCCCAGTGACCAGTCGCTCTCGTGCAACCAGGCCAGGCCGATCTGCTTTAGTTCTGCTTTTTTTCAGGGTCTAAAGCTGGCCAACAAAACAGATGAAACCCTCAACAGATGACTCACACTGACTCAGAAAATGGGGGTGTACTGAATGTGATCCCATGACAAGGCATAAAGGAAATATGATCTGGGGGAACAGGGGAATGGGATCTCTGATTATTGTTCTTCAGCGTTTCAACACTCGGCTGGGTTCCATGACCCCCCCCCCTCCCCCCACCACTTGTTACTGAAAAGAGTTTTTGAAAAAAAAGAAAAGAATAAAGCAAAGAAAGAGAAAACAGAGATACCTTCAAATAGCCCCAGAGCAGAGTAATTCCAGCTGAGAATACAGCAGAATGGACAAACGAATAGCTTCACACACAATAACACAGTGGTACAGAACAGACAATCACATTCCCTAGAATGCTTTGCTTCCTGCCAAAAACGTTAACGGAAGTCATCAAAACACATAGGGAACACTATTACACTTGCTGTTAGATTTGTTCAATCATTTGATGAAACTATTCATGGTCATAGCTGTCACTGCATTCATAATGTGATGCCTATCACATAATGGAGTCGTTGGTATATGACAAGCTGTCTTATAGGCCACAGTGCCTGTCATGACAACACATGTCACATTATGACAAATATGAGACCATGTATTGCTGAAAATACATTTGATTTTCCCAAAGCATGAAAAAAAATGCTATTGTATTATTATCTATCTTAATGTGTTGAACTTACAGGCAGCTAGAAAATGTGAACTTCATGGTTGTGTTACACTGTATGTGAGTGGTTTTTAGTTTTTGGAATACATAAAACATGGTCTAAACCTGCTGTAGGCCTAAGTCACTCCCATGAAAGAAGTAATGATAATGAGTTTGAGGTTGAGAGGGATTTTCATTTGGCTATGAGTGCGGTGCGAGGCACAAAATAAGCTGCATATGGAGCTAAGAGTCACTTGGTCCTACACAACCACTTGACTACTTGGATTAAAAATGTCCGTCTTGGAAAAGAAATCAGCCAAGTAAATCAGGTCTCTACTTGAAAGCTTCCCCAAATCCCATGTGGCATGTGAGCGTGAGTGCACACACTGCATTTTCATTGCTTGATATATGGCATAACTTACATGGTTGCACCTGGCATTTTTTTTCTGCGCTGCTCTCTGAATAAGCCTTCTCCACACTTCCTTGCCTCCTCTCTGCTTCACCTGCATTCACAAACATGAATACATTTTTAAAGTAAAGTAGAGACACACACAAATATTTCAACACCCCATACTGATGGTCATTTGAAATCCATTAGCTAAATTGGCTAATGTGAAAGTTTCCTCGACTATATACAAGCCAGTTCAATTAGAGGCAGCAGGATACTAAAACTTGATATCATATGAGCTGGGTAATGAGCTACCACTAGGCTACATTTCCGCAGAAGAATATATTTAAAAACTACAACAATTTGGAACAACAGACATCGATAGGTGGTAACAACAGCATAAAGCAGTTTAATAGCCTAAACACTGTGCGATGCTACACTGCAGCGTAGCCTACTACTTGCCATCCATCTTTCCATCAATCTGTCAATTCTGCATCCACTATAGGCCTCGGTACAACTACGAGTGGTGCGAAGCAACAGCGGAAAAAGAAATTCGAATAACCACCGTCAGACGATAGGACCTATGCTGCAAATTGCAGTGCCCACGCCTGCACAAACCCTCAGGGAATTTTTCCCAACTTCCAGATGGCCAGTCTGTGCTTGATTTAGCTAAAATTAAACTCAAACATCAAACAGGTGAGTTTAGTCACTGGGATAGCCTACCCTTGCATTTAAAAACAATGGTTAAAATTTGTAGGCTAGCCTACTCAATAACTAAACATCTCAAACAAATGTCTCTTTGTATAACTTAGCAACATAGACCTAGCCTATACTGTAAATTGGACATTTGGGTTTAAGAGTCTGATATTGTAATGTCATTCATTCCAGACAAAGTTGAAATAAGTCGTGCACTGCACTAGGAATGGGCTTAAGCTTATTTGTGAGGGATGCGAAGTCTGTTGTTTCCAAATTATTCAATAATATAAAAATGTTGCCTTCTTTAAAAAGAAAATATATGTAAAGAAGTCTTAATCTCCTGATCAGCTTAGTTATTGACTCAAATCATGACATAGTCTACCATTTAGCTAGTTCACTTTTTGAGATCCATATTTAAAACACACAACGCTCAACTATAACCTAACCCACTGATTTTGTTTCTATTCACATGCTGTTGTTTGATTTGAACTTTCCATGATTTGTCATTAGCCTATCTGCCACATCATCAGTTTTATCAACAAGCGCACTCGGATAAGAATGATGATGAGAACTTACAAAAATATACCAATTCCTACCCTCAGGAAAGAATAATGACTGGAAAAGATCATGACAGGGATGGAAGACCAACAAGTGTTGCTTTAGGTGTGCCTCTTGTTGACTGCTTGATCACTCCAGTGTTTCCCATACATTGACTTATCTGTGGCGGCCCACCACAATATCAACATTGCTGCGCTAATTTGTTAAAAACTGTTAATGCTGCAAACCTACCAAAATAAATAAAATGTATTTCTGTGGGAAACACTGCACTCACTCATTTGCGCACCAAAACTCAGATTCACCAAGCTTGGCAGCTTGGGGAGCCAGGGCTACCACAGTAGCACTGCCAGACTTCCAGTTGATTTTTTACTGAGATTACACTTTTAAGTAAATTCACAAGAGAGGACAGATTGTGAAAAAAAGATGAGCTGTACAGTAGGGCCTGGTATTGGAAATGAGAGAGGACACTTTAATTTGAAGTCTTGAAGTTTCACTTCACTAATTTGCCTGTTCCAAGTATGTGGATAAAGCCATGGAAATTTTAGCAGAAAGTCCTAAAGTCTTAATCATCAGCTGGACAAGTTAACGAAGTTACCAGCGAGAGTTGCAGCATTAACCAAGGACATGGCAGGTTCCAGCAAAAGGTAAGGAAGAGGTTTATTTTTAACCAAAGTAGCTCTACTGATCAGACCTTTCTTGATACTGTTAGCTGGTTCTCTTGTTTCCGTTTTTTTTTTTTTGCTTCTTCAGCGTAGTGCAGGGTCGGTGGCACGTCGGCAAGCACAAGTATAAATGCGTTTTGGTGACATCACATATTGCGATTAGTGTAATCGCAGCCTTTGCGGTTAGAAAATCGCGTTTCATCATATCGCGATATTATCGCAAATGCAACTAGAAAATTTAATTTCGAGGAAATTACCAGTGCATGAAAATATAAACATAGGCCTACTGTATATTAACATAACATGCAAAACAAACTTTTATTTGATAACAGTTGGCAGAAGTCATACATAACAACTGACAGTTGAAATGGCTGAACAGTTAAAGTTGAGTAGTTTAAATAGTTAAATTATTTAATAGTGAATTATTGTAGTGAGGACATTTATTTTGAAACAGTTGTGGGCAGAGGAAATAGTTGAACAGGATCTGTAGAGCCAGATTGTATGTTTAAAGCCTGAGACAGAGTATATAGTTTAAAAGTTAAATATAGATAGTGTAATAGATGTTGATAGACAGAAAGTTAAATGGATGTTGATAGGCAGATTGTTTAATGGATGTTGATGGGATAGTTTAATGGGTAGATGAGTGAATGGTTTGAAGAGGATGAATGGATAGAAAGTTGGATGGAATGTGCCTTATATCCTTGTAGAATGGAGATACACAGAAAGAGTTGGCCTAATTGAGCAGAAAGCAGTTGATACAGGTGCAATCAGTTTAACTAGCTTTTTGATGGGACCTAGTTGAGCAGCTGGAAGTTGATACAGGTGCAAATCAAGTTAATTAGCCCATTATGATGTCATAGTCCCCATACAAAGTCTATGGGGAAAAATAAGCTTGTTTTTTATTAATATCTCAAAAAGTATAAAGTTCGCAAAAGTGAAAAATACATTCCTCAAGTCTCCTTTTCAAAACCTACGTTGCAAAGTTTGAACAAAGTTTCTACGTTAAACGGTTGAAGCTGAAATAGACGCAGAAATTTGGTGGGAAGAATAAGAAGAAGAAGAAGAAGAAGAAGACTTCGGATAACAGTGCATTTTCATGCACTGTAATTAATGGTTCAGCCCTAGTATGTACATTTGTAAATAAATATACACTATGGATGGGATTCTTTCACACAAACATACGGGTATTTGTGGATGTTTAAGGGCGTTTTTGGGAGGTAACCAGGTACGCCATGCTTTTGGAGGTGCAAACAAACTCTGCATTGCCATTGAGATAACAGAGTAAGGAACCAAAAATCCAATTGTTTGCACCTCCAAATGGGCGGTGACGTATGTATGTGACGCGAGTTTGTGTGAAAGAATAGGGTAGTGCAGTTGTGGGGGGTGGGGGGGGGGGGGTCGTGGACACCACAACAGGCACAGGCAAGGAGGCATCAGGCGGGAGTGGGGCCGGGCTAGTCTAGCTAGAACTTAGTGTTTATGATGTGTTTGTGATGTGACTCAAGCTCATCCAGTCACTCTAAATACGATTTGAATTGAGGCTCATTAGTTACTATCCAATATTCAATACAATGTTTCTTATAGTGCCACAGACACAGTGAATGTTCCAGGCTAATAATACCACAATAACACTAAATCAGAGCAGGTGTAAATTAACATGGGAAAACATTCAATTTTTTTTTTTTTATCCATTATTGCATAAAATCCAAGTTTTCTGCTGACATGAGGGCACATGAGGTAAAGTGAGAGGCTCAAAACAACTGAACTCTCATCTCGAACAAGACTGAGAAATGAGTTTCAGTTTGTAACAAAAGATGTTTTAAAGTGATGGAAAAAAACAAACTAATGAATTGACCTGGAACACACACATACGGCATTTTTTGCTTGTTACTGAGATGAATCATCATATTTGTCCCTTTTAGAATGCCTCTGCAGAAGACCACGCTTGGCCCTGCCAAATCGGTAAACACCAGTAAACAATTCCAAGACTCAAGGGTCGCGTCAGGATTTGACCTGCTTTTAATTTTCATCCGCGGCTTTTTGTTGCTCACCATTAGTATGGCAAGGAGCCATCCACTTTAGTTCAGAAAAGGTCAAACTCCCCGCACATTGCTATAGCTAATTAATTTGGCTAGCAGCACTTGAAAACATGATGGAAAGCCTCAAAAAGCCTCAAGATATCCTCCAGCTCACCCCACAAACACTCATCTACTCACTTACATTGATGACCTAGCTCTCTCTGTTAGGCAAGAGTGTGTTACAGAATCACTCCTTACCCATTCTCTATCAGTGTGAAGATTGAAGTAAACACAGTAACTTACTAATAGAAGACACTTAGGCAAGATAACGATTCACTGAATTTATTGAAGGTCTGTTAAATGTATTGGTCAAGGATCAAATTCAAGGTTATGTAGTTAGAGATATGTAGTTATCCATGCAAGAATCTGTGGTTTAACAATGGGGTGAGCTTGCTGCAGTGGCAAAGAAAGAAAGCGCCCACGCTGGCGTATTAGCAAGTGAGAGAACTATAGTCAGTGATTTGAGCCCAGTGTACACACTTAATTGTTACCGTTTACAGCAGATAAATAGCACTCGGAATGGCTGTTGGGCATGGCATGTTTCTCACGGCCTCATGGGCTTCAGTATACAACACTCACAGCATTTCTCCCCGACTTACTGTACTGGCGAAAATGCTATAATGTAAGCTTTAAGACTTTAATCATCTTATGACAGGTCTGAAATGTAATCAATTTAAGCAGAGGAAGTGGTGAAATAGAGTGAGTGTGTCGAAGAGATGCCTATCTCGATCCTCAGAACAATTGCTTTTTTCATATCAGTCTCAGCCACTCATTTGCCGCAGCCAATCTGGTTCTTCGCTTTTGTTTGATTCTCACCTCTTTCCATTTCTTTCTCCCCTCTCCTGTTTCTCTCCCTTTTTCTCTGCTCATCCCCCACTCTTCATTCTCTCTCTCTCTCTCTCTCTCTCTCTCTCGCTCTCGTTTTTAATATTTACCTTTGCTCTCCTCATCTCCTGGCACCTCTTTGCCTCCACCTTTCTCTCACTCTCCCGCACACTCTTTTCTCGCTCCCGTATACCACCCCCACCCCCACCCTGTCATCAGATATCTGAGCCTGCTGAAGAAAAGCCTGTCTGACTTCAAACGCCTCTCCGACTATTCTTCTCCTCCCTGTCTCTGCTACTGCTGCTGCTGTAAGGGAGGCATGGCCCAGCTTGCAATATAAACCTCTGCTCGAAAAGCAAGTTGGGGGGGGGGGGGGGGGGGTGAAAGAACCCGCTTCCATGCCTACCTTCACTCTTCTCGTCCCTCCTACTTTCCTTTTCCTTATCTCTCACTCTTTTTTATCCTTCTTTCTCCCTCACTCTTGCCCCCCCCCCCCCCCCCCCCGTGGTGTTGGTTTGCAATTGATGTGACTTGGGGCTGTTTTGTCTGTGGCCACACTTAATCAGGTTAGAGAGCGTAGCCAGATGCTCAGTAGTACCAGGTATCTACAGGGAGCCAGATTGGTGTTCATATGTCCAATTTGAATAAAATACCGAAGCCATTTTTTCCCCTCTCCTCTCCAACTCTGGTGAATAGTCTCTATTCTAGGCCATCTCCAAGCTGGAATTCAGTGGGGGAACACAAAATTTTGTCGTTGCAATAACGAGCTACTGACTGGTAGGAAATTGCCCAATTAGAATGTTGGCCATAAAATTGAAGGCAGCAGACACCATGGAAATCAGCCTTTAAAAAAGAATAGATTTCTCCACATATAGAGCAATTCAGAATCCTATTTTGTAAAAAAAATGATCAATGCAGCAACATAAAACTGTTAAAGGAATATCTATTTTGTTTGCATGAGACAAAACCTAACCACAGTGACACAAAGCATTTTTATAGAATACTGCTATTGATTTCTCCCTAAGCAGAAATATGCTTCTGAGGACAACGGGTCGTATCTGGAAAACGCAGACATCATTTTCAAAAGCACTCTGCAAATTGAGCGGCTGGCGGAAACGAGGGCGATGTAAGCCCTGCAACTTTAATCACCTCCATGTCCACCCATGCACTTCAAAGCATGGTAGCGGTCATGTGATCAGAGCATCTGGCGGGGAGCGGAACGGGGCGGACCGTAGCCTGCAGCCGGTGTTACATGCTGTGTCCCATATCGCTGTGTGGCGTGTCGGTGTGTGTGTGTCTGTGTGTGTGACAGAGATTCACATCAGCCGGTCAAGCTGGGCAGGGGGTCTGGTGAGAGCGTACATCTGTGCGTATGTTCTGTGTGCTTTGACAGATAGGCAACCAGTGTCCTTGATGGCTTAAGCGATGAAGCCCACTCATGCACAGGGATTTAGTGCATATTTGGGGGGGCTAAAAACTTTGTTCCCAGCATGTCGCCGATTTGTTGCTTGGCTAAGCTCTTTTGTCTTGTTTTTTCAAGAAGATAGGGATATTTTCCGTATATCTTTAGGCAGACAGCTCTTCTACATGATGCGAGTGACAGCAGGATCATATGAACAGGCTGACAGCTGCCGTGCATTAGAATGCAATTTGTCTCCTCCAGCCCCCTCCCCTCCCAAAGAGGAAAAAAATTGGGGACAAATCTGCTGTTGCAACAGCTGCATCATAGCAAAATCACTTCATAATCACTCGTGAAGCTGACAAACCACCCAATTATTCTTTAAATGTTGAGATAAACATTCACTTTAAAGATCAAGCGACTCTGTAAAAGGAATCCCATGTCATCCCTGTTAAGAAATTCTGGAAAACAACTTCCATCGTATACGGCAAAAGAAAATAGCCCCTCCCTCCTACTGTGGCTCTGGTAAAAGCCTCCGATAGCCTATTTTTTCCCCATTATTGTAGTCTCCCTACCCTATCTTTCACATGTCATAAGGCACTTTGGGTAACCAAACTCAATAAAGGGGTCATGCAAGCTCAACGTCTGTGCGAGCCAAAATGGAGTCAGAATGCCTGTGAGCGCCTCAGCACACACTCGAAATGACTAAACTACAAGCAAATGTTGGCGCTGCTTTGATGCTGTGGTTCCTGAGCCCTCTCTGGCTGCCCTTATTTCTCCAGCCAACATGCTGTGAGCCACAAAAATCAAGCTTCTCCTGAGGCCCTAGTGCTTCTGCTTGTGCTACTGCTGTGCAGTGCAGTGCTAGTGCTGTGCTGTGCTGTGCTGTGCTGTCTCAGTCCTAAGCATTCCTTTTCATGCGTTTTGACAGATGCCCCACCGCCACATCTTCCCTCCCTCCTTTTAAGTCCCAGCCCGAACCCACTGATTGGTCCCGGCAAGTAAACAGGGAACACTTGTTTACCTCCTTGCGGAGTGTAAATATTTCACACGCCGCTCCTGTCTCTCTCTCTCTCTCTCCCTTTAGCCTCTGTAGCTCTCTATGTACATGCGCCTCTAAGAAGTCTTGTCAAAGGAATATGGGTAAACAGGCAGCAACTTCTGGCAATCAAAGACAGCATCGGTGTGTGTGTGTGTGTGTATGTGTGTGTGTGTGTGTTTGTGTGTGTGGCAATGGCATGCATGCGGTGAGCTTCAGTAAGCCACTTTGGCGTTCAGAATTGGCAATGGCGTTCCTGACAGATTTTGGGGCTCCGGTCCTCTCTGGAATAGACGAGGTCTTTCCCAACGGCGCATGCGCATAGCAACCGAGCAGCCAAGCCCCAGAAAGCCTCATTCTTTAATTGGAGACTAGCGTGCTCACTCTGCGAGTTGGAATCCATGTTATTTAGCTCGCAACATGGCAGAAAAAGGTTTGCGTCTTTCGCTGGAGAAAGCGAACGAGCGAGGAAATGATAGGATTTCTGCTGATTTGACACTGAAACAGAACCTGCACTTAGCTTGACTGCTCCCAAAGAGAGAGGGAGAAAGAGAGAGAGAGAGGGAAAGAGAGAGCGGGGGGGGGAGGTTGACTGCTGTTTGAGTCTGGCCATAATTTCTCCAGCGCTCGTGTCTTGTTGCATGAGGTTAGATACCAGTGACATTTGGCCCGGTGCTGGTGTCAGACAGCATGAGGTAGTTATGAGAGGAAAGTGGGCTCAGATTCACTTTGAGGTCGCAGAAGTAAATAGAAAGTTAAAAGTGGTCAAATGATTCTGGCAAAATAAAAACATAAATGTATCACTGGGCTGGTGCTGTAGCCGGATCAAACCAGGGTGCACATAAATGGAGCACATACTCTTCAGTGTGAATATGTATGCTTGGATATCTTTCAGTGCCTCGGAGACGAAAGCTGTTTACAAGTGAAGAGAAATTATTTAATAAGGTTGCAGCCTTCCCCTCCCATGTATGAGTGATATTTACTTCAGTGAGCTGTCTGTGTATTAGTGCATGTGTATATGCGTGTGTATGTGCACGAGTGTGTGTGTGTATGCGTGTGTATGTGCATGAGTGTGTGTGTGTGTGTGTGTGTGTGTGTGTGTGTATGCATGTGTATGTGCATGAGTGTGTGTGTGTGTGTGTGTGTGTATGCATGTGTATGTGCATGAGTGTGTGTGTGTATACGCATGTAATGAGGAGGCACACACATTACACAGAAATATGCACAGACACTGGACATTGATGGATGGAGAAGATTAAACAGTGGAAAGTTAAATCCAGCTCAGTTGTAACTAATTCTCTTTACCAGCGAAGTGCTACCATACATCAAATGCCACTGTAAAAGCCCATTTAATTCCCCCCCTGATAAACTCATTGTGTGTCAAGGTAATAATGAAAATTTGATAATGAACCTGTACATGATATCCGGAGCATCAATAAACAGTGGGCCGCTCCCTTCTATTAAGGCATTATAAAAGCTTAATTTAACATGAATAGCTTGTGCAATAAATAATTTAAAAAGCTTTAAATTAAACTCATAGCACCCGGGGGAACAATGTGAAACAGTTCTGTTCAGCAGTGCAGTACATTACAAAAGAGAGAGAGAAAAAATCACCAGTGAAAAATGATGCCCAAAGTTCAAAGGAACTTCAATCAGGATACATTTCTATGCCTGATGAATAATTGACGAACAGTCTGAACAGCCTTGAGTTACACCAAATTTTGCGATGGCTTTTGCATGAATTAAACAACGCAGGCTCACAGCGATGTCTGTCGTGTGCTTTCATCGTGCAGAAGTGTAATGTAATTATGCTTATCATACCATGTATCATATAATGACATTTCACCAGATGACTAAGTAAAGTAGATTTTGAACAGAAGTACCTTTTTTGCATTATGAAAGTTATATATTATATGTTATTATAAACATGCAGTCCACACAAACCCTATGTAATATATTGTGTAATAACTGACTATTACACAGTAGTTAACATTTCCCACAGACCTCCCTATAGGGTAAGATATTTAGAATATGACATGCAGGGTGAATGAAAAACGAGCAGCAAAATGTGGTCTATTCTTATCCCACGGTGAAACAGTGCCTGCTTTGTCAGGCTTCAGGAGTACTGCAAGGAAGTGTATGTGTTCTTATTCAAACCACCACACACACACACACACACACACACACACACACATACACACACACACACACACACATACACACACACACACACACACACACACACACACACACAGTACGAACTCTCAGGTCAAACACTAAAACAGCTCAATTGAACGGTTTCACTTTGGACGTGAAAGAAAGGAAGCCCTTTAAAACAAGGTGTGTGTGTGTGTGTGTTGGGGTGGTGGTGGAGGGGGGGGGGGTATGATTGCCCCCGCTGTTCTGCTCTTGGCCAGACTGTTTGGAGTAGAAGTTCTGACTGCCGGCACGGGTGTCAGTGTCCTGCGGTTCCCATTTCATTTTCTCAGTCCACGCTCTCCCCCCTCTTCCTCCTGCTTTTGACGCACAAGGCTGCGTTTGGAAACTCTGGTGCAAGTCATTAGCACATAGGAAAGAAACAGTGGCCACGGGCAAAGTGGGTGGCTGGCCGGGCTTGTCATTGAGGTTTTTAACACCATTCAAAGGGTGTGTGTGTGAGTGTGCATGTGTGGCGCCAGATTGGTGTGTGAATATATATCGGTGTGTTTATGTGTGTGATGTGGGGCTAGTGCATCTGTGTGTGTGTGTGTGTGTGTGTGTGTGCATGTATGTATCTGAGTGTGTGTGTGTGTTTGTATGTAAGTATGGATGTGTGTGTGTGTGTTTGTGTGTAAGTATGTATGTGTGGATGTGTGTGTGTATCTGTGTGTGTGTGTGTGTGTGTGTGTGTAAGTATGAATGTGTGGGTGTACTGTATGTGTGTGTGTGTGTGTATCTGTGTGTGTACAGTATGTGTGTGTTTGTAATGGGTGTGTGTGTGTGTGTGTTTTTGTATGTAAGTACTGTATATATGGATGTGTGGGTGTATGTGTGTGTGAAGGACCAAACTTCACACCGGCGTTCGTTCGCTGCCCCATCTCCAAAGACAGGAGAAGAGGCGGGAAATCCTGTTTGCACTGACTGACCTGCAAAACCCAGGATATCCTCCTCAAGGACACTCCCTCCGCGGACCGTCGTCCGTCTTCCTGTCCCAGATGCAGGGGTCAGTAACTGGCAGATATCCTCTACGCCCCCATATTGCCCTGGTCATGCGCGTCCATCCCTCTCACCCTCCAGTCCCCTAATCAAAGAGACAGCCGAGATGCTGAGAGACACCCGACACTGATATTGACCGGGCCGGGGATAAGGGAGCGTTTAATGGGCTTATCATTCGAGCTTCGGTGCGAGATGCATTTATTTTGTGTGTTGCACTTCATTTCATGAGAGAGAAGCTATCTATAGTTAGGCCGACAGCTCTGAGCTCTGGCGGGATATGCTGCAACAGATTTCACTCACATGTCATAAGAAATCACCCTGTGAAGATATTCGGCACACATGGAAGTAGGGCATGCTGCAGCGCTACTTGTCACATTGCTGCATATGAAATCAAATGTGCTCAAAGACAGTACATTTGTCTGATTTCAGGTATCATAAAATGTTCTAAATATGTAAAAACAATATTCCATCCAAATGTATGTGTCATTGAAACAAACACCTACAGTACATGCACAAATATTATCTAGCAACTGAGAAACTAAGTACAGATTAGTAACAGATTGATACTTAAAACCTTAACTCTAACCCCTTCTTAAAACACTAATGTAAAAAGATTAATTGAGCTAATGTGTAATGACTTAAGTGTAAATTATATGGTATCAAGGAACACTTAATCTAACATATAGGTTGAATGTGCAGCCTTATATGTCATATTCTAACAACTACCCTGATGTGTCTATGTCAAGGGAATGGAGGTCTGACTAATTAGTACATATCAAATAATGATGTGACACAAAGTCGAAATGGGAAGAGCTCCTTAAGCAGATCTTATGTCAAAATCAAAAGTCTCCTGTAGGGGCTAATTAATAACGTAATTGTATAGTGTAATTGTAGAGTCGGAATGTGTTTGATGGGGTCATATATCCAATATCCGGGGTTAGCCACCAGGGGAGGGTGTGGGCGTGCTCGGCAGGCTGCCTTCAGTGCGACCCTGGTGATGTGAACTGTAAGAGCTTACGAAGCAGAACAGAGCAGGGGAGAGCAGGGTGGAGTGTAATTTATTGTTATTACATGTCTCTGTGTGTGTGTGTGTGTGTGTGTGTGAGAGAGAGAGGGAGAAAGAGTGTGTCTGTGTGAGAGAGTGTGTGTGTGTGCATGAGAGAGAGAGAGAAAGATGAGTGTTAATATGTGTATAGAGGCTTGCTGGGTCAAGTAGCTGATGGCCAGTGAGGGCAACTGAGGTGTTATCGGATCAGGAAAGCTGTGTTTCCGCTGAGTAGAATTCCTGGAAGGGAACGCAGTCTCACACAAAGGGCGGAAGGCCAAGAGTGACGGGAGTTTTTTTGTTGGGGACGGTGAATGTGGTGGTGGTGGTGGTGGTGGTGGGGGGGTCGCTACCTCGGGCCATCAGCCTTGCAGGGACAAGTTGGTCACACCGGCCCGGCCCACGCCTCAGCATTCTTGCCAAAGTGCTGCAACTTCCCTGGGTTGCCAACCATCCGGTATAATATGGAACCATTCTATCATGACAAGCAAAATGCCATGTAGCCGACTCTGTTACATTCATACAGGATGCGGTTTGTACCTTGACTTTTTACTTCCACCCTCTGCCCAGCACAACACACACTCAGACACACCCATGTGGGAAGGTGATATCAAACTCCTTCCTTGAGGAGGGCTATTTGCAGAGGCAAATAGGATTGGACATCATAAGGTCCTCCATCGGCTTAGAACTCAAAGGTGACCCTTTTCCTTTCACTTACACTGACAGCCCCCCGGCATTTTCCATCTGCCAAGACGTACTTGCTCTTGCAGATGTTGCTTGTGGGCTGAGTGGATGAAGTATTTATCACTACAAGATTTGTGAGCATGACTTGTAACCTTAAGGTGGAATGTGAATAAATTGGCTTCTTCCCTAGAATTTACCGTTGCCTTTTTCTGTCATCCCTGAGATCAGAGCGGCATTAGTGTTGTTAAGTGTCTGTGTGAATCCCCATTTTTCAAAAATCAGAACATGAAAAACAACAGAAAATGTGGCCATTTCATTCAGTTTCATCACCAGAATAGAATCTAACACCCATTCATCCAAAATTTCAGATTGAGACTATGTTCCTTATGAAAGGTTAGTGCACACACCCTGTGTGACGTAAAAGACAGATGGAATCACGCAGTATAGCTCAGGATAAATATTGAAGATATTGGCCTCTTTGGAGCACAGTGGAGGATGAGATAGGAGAAATCTGAGTCTGCATAGACTACAACCTGGTCCAAAGAGATCAATCGGACACCTTTTTGCTATTAGTAACTTGTCCCCCAAATTATAATTTCTTCCACTCAATTAGACAAGGCAAACGAGGTGGTGGAATTGCCTCCATTCTCTCAAACAAATATAGTTGCACTAGAGTCAACTTTGGTGAATTCGCTTCCTTTGAGTACATTGCCCTCACTCTGAAGGCTGACCCAGCTGTACTTCTATTAACCTTATACCGCCCTCCTAAACTATGGGCTGGCTTTCTCGACCAGTTTTCTGAACTTATGTCGCTCATCATCACTAGCTATGATCGGATAATTGTAAATGGCGACTTTAATATTCATGTCAATAAGACAACTGATGCTAAAGCCAGTAAGTTCCTTAATGTGTTGGACAGTTTAGAGCTAAAGCAGCATGTTACAGGACCCACCCACAACCTTGGCAACACCCTCGATCTAGTCATTTCTAGAGGGATAGAAGTCACAGACTTATCAGTAAATGATATAAATATGTCTGATCATTATTGTGTATCTTTTAATATAGTACTACATACTCCAAAAATTCATCCCGAAATTGCAATCAAATCGCGACTCTTGGACATTAGAGCAGAACAGCAGTTCATAGCTCTTATAGACTCCATAAATTTAGATATTTTACATCATCCCATTGATCAAATGGTAGAGGCTCTCAATCATGAATTAGGCGCTATGCTTGATAGAGTGGCACCCTTAAAGACTAAAAAAAGGCCCTGTAGCAAACTGACACCTTGGATGAACGAAAATATCCATGATCTAAAAAGATCATGTAGAAAAGCTGAGAGAACATGGAGAAAAACTAAGTTACAGGTTCACCGTGCCATTCTAAAAGAAAAAATAGCAAATTATAATAGAGCTATTCGGAATGAGAGAAGGAACCACTTCTCTAAGGTAATTGCTGAAAACAGTGGAAACTCTAGAGTGTTGTTCTCTACCATTGATAGGCTATTGCATCAAACACCTTTTGATACACTCAGTCAGGCATCCTCTCTAAGATGCGAAGAATTTGCAGACTTCTTCGAAAACAAAGTAATTTCTATAAGGGAGGCTATTGGTAATACAAGTAATATGTTTGATAGTACACCCAAAAACAGCCCCCCAAAATTAAGGTCCTTTAGCACTATTACTCAATCTGAGCTTGGTAAAATTATAACTCAAACCGGCTCCTCAACATGTGTTTTAGATCCAATCCCTACTAGATTCCTCAAAAAACTATATGATAGCTTAGCTCCCTTTATTCTCAAGGTAATAAATACCTCATTAGAAACAGGTATATTTCCAACTGCTTTTAAAACCGCTGTTGTGAAACCTTTACTTAAAAAGTCAAATCTTGACCATACCAATCTGAGCAACTACAGGCCTATATCAAATCTACCGTTCCTGAGCAAAGTACTTGAAAAAGTTGTTTGTAATCAGTTAAATACCTTCCTCAACGAAAACAGTATCCTTGAAAAATTCCAATCAGGTTTTAGATCAAATCACAGCACAGAAACGGCTCTAGTAAAAATAGTCAATGATCTCAGACTGGCTACTGACTCAAACAAAGTCTCAATCCTTATTCTTCTGGATTTGAGTGCGGCATTTGACACCATTGATCATAGCATCCTAATTCACCGCCTTGCGAAGTGGGTGGGTCTCTCTGATAATGCTCTAAACTGGTTTCAAACCTACATTACTGGCAGAGATTTTTATATCAGTCTAGGAGATCATGTATCTGAAAAACATGACTTGCCTTTTGGTGTGGCCCAGGGGAGCTGCCTTGGTCCCCTGCTATTTTCCCTATATATGCTTCCATTGGGAAATGTCATAAGTCAGCATAATGTAAACTTCCATAGCTACGCAGATGATACCCAATTGTATATTTCTGTGGAGCCAACTAACCCAGATGGCCTTTGCTCCCTCACTGCATGCCTAACCTCCATTAATCAGTGGATGAGCAAAAATTTTCTGAAACTAAATGATGACAAAACAGAGGTACTTTTGGTGGGACCAAAACTAAAGCGAGATATTGTTCTTAGTAATCTGGGGAACTTGGCACACCAGGTCAAACCAAAAGTAACAAGCCTCGGTGTCATCTTAGATGCAGAGTTAAGTTTTAAGCCCCATATCAGTAAAGTTACTCAAACAGCCTATTTCCACTTGAGAAACATTGCCAAAGTGCGGCCCTTTTTAACTCAACAAGATGCAGAAAAACTAATTCACGCCTTTATCACTAGCAGGTTAGACTACTGCAATGCACTTTTCACTGGTCTTCCCAAAAAACATCTAAAGAAATTGGCACTCATACAGAACTCTGCGGCTAGACTTTTAACTAAGACTAAGAAGAGAGAACACATCACCCCTGTGTTGGCTGAACTGCACTGGCTCCCTATTTCCTATAGAATTGATTTTAAGGTTATGTTAATTACTTACAAAGCTCTGAATGGCACAGCACCTTCATATATCTCTGAGCTTTTAATATCTTATCAACCACAAAGGAAACTTAGATCATCCAATTCTAATCTTTTAATCGTACCCAAAGTGCTCCACAAACAAAGTGGAGAAGCTGCTTTTATCCATTATGCCCCCAAACTATGGAACACCCTGCCTCTGTACATCAAGCAGGCGAGTTCAGTAAATATTTTTAAAAAAGATCTGAAAACATACCTGTACAGGAAAGCTTTTAGTTAACTCGTCTTATCCTGTAGACTACTTTTTCAGATTATTCTACATCTGCTGCTATTGGAGGGCGCAGCCAGCCAGAAGCAGATGGGCTCCCCCTATTAAGTCAGGTTCTGCTCAAGGTTTCTTCCTGGAATATGGGAGTTTTTCCTTGCCACAGTTGCCATATGGCGTGCTTGTGGGGGGTAAGAGGGTTAAGGCTGCCAGTCTTATGACATGTCATTTTCTATATTTTTGATATGTTGCTGAGTGGATCGATCATAAACGGCCCCAGCAATGAAGAAATGTGATTGATAATGACTGACTGACTATTATTTTGTTACATGCTTCAAATGTAAAGCACTTTGAGCTGCATTCTGTGTATGAAAGGTGCTATACAAATAAAGCTTATTATTATTATTATTATTATTATTATTAGTAGGACTATAAATCAATGTATATATTTAGGCACTTGTTCCATCAGACAGGGTCAACATATGGTCCAAAATGAATAACAGAGTACATGTCAGTAGTTAAAAGTATTTTCTGGAGGGAAACATTTTTTAGTAATAACACCAACATCATCCCATCATCTGTTTTATTTCCTTCCTAAAATAAGAATGTACAAATGTTAGAAACAAAGATTTAGAAAATTGAGCCATAATATTTTAAAGCATTTGTTTTCCATAACATGGGAAATCAATTTTTGAAAATCCAATGAACCTAAGGTTCATGGACCCAAAGGTATGTAATTATATACAGTTTTACATTTGGAGGTTGGAGATTTTGAGCTAAGTATGTGCATGTTTTGTGCTAGTATTGAAAACTAATCTTATGCCTCATGAAGACAAAGCTCAAAGAAACAGTGTAGACTCTAAATGTAAACACCAAAGGGGAGTAGCGGAATCGTTAAGCCTTTGGCTCATTTAAGGAGGGAGACCAGCTGACGTGTTTGCATTTTGCTTTTGCAATTCAGCACCAAAAATTGAGATGAGTCGTCTCCAGATATTCCCACACTTGTCAGAAAAAAACAAATGTACACGTATCTAGTCCTATGAGACTGGAGCTATATTTGCTCTAAAAAAGATGAAGCTTCTGCTCCTTTATCTTGCTATTACATGCACTACAGCTTTCCTCTTCAACGCATCAGAACTAATTTTGTTCAACGACCTGCTCAAGGTCGACAAGGCATGTAGAGAGCTAAAAAGCCTTGCCGTAGTATAAGATATTGATGGAGGGATCAATAAGGCATCACACGCAATACAAAAGTCAAAGTACCTTCTCCAACTAACGCTGAGAAAAAGTGTCAGAGTTTGTCTGTGTGTGTGTGTGTGTTTCAGCTTGCTCTAAAGGTTACAAATAGAGATGAGGGCCCATGGGATTGGGCCCTGACATCTGTAGGTGGCGAGCAAACAATTGTGAATCGGCTTACGACCGCTGGCCTTTTCCTGTGGTGCACCGAAACTATCTTCAGAGACCTCGAGGAGTTTGTTGACCTTAAAAAACTCCCCCTCCCTCTTTGTAACGGCAAGAAAACAAACAAGGGAAGTGGGCGTCCCAAGTTTGCAGATTTAGGTCAACGACACTTTTTAAAAAAAAGTTGGTTAGGTCGGTGGGTGTGTGTGTGTGTGTGTGGGAGGGGGGGGGGCTTTTATAGCCATCCAGCAGGGTCTGGCACTGATGCCGAGCTATAAACCTCCCCTATCAGTGCAGATCAGATGCAGGAACAGCAGTGGTCAGGCCTGACGACTGCAACAGCTGCAGGGGATCATTTCAAATGGGTGACGTGTTCGCAGCCATGGCTTGGATCCTGCAGCCACTGTTCCCATGACTAAGCCTGTTTTGTCAAACCGCAGACCAGCGAGCGAGTCTCCAGAACGTCAGCCTGATGAGCTTGGAGATCAATTAAGATGCCCAACAGCGTGAGCACCAGGTTTAGGACACTGCTGCGTGCTGAGACAGAAGGATGGACGGGGTGATGTTAAACATGATCACGTCACATTACATTCACCAGCAGAACACACACACACACACACACATACACACACACATTCAATAATCTCTTCCTTATATTTCCGCAGACAGTATGTCAAAGTCAGGGTCACTCAGAAAGAGGACACACTGGCCCTCCCCCACCCGGCCTGACACTCACAGGATGGATCATTTCCGAGGTAGTTTCCTGCTCCATCTTATTTTTACTCCTCTGTGGGACCGGGTGGAGGAAATCCAGCCAGCTGTCCAGTTTGTCAATACAATCTCCCCCTCACACAATCTAACTCATGCTCTCTTTCTTTCTTTCTTTCTTTCTTTCTTTCTTTCTTCCTTTCTTTCTCGTTCACTCACTTTTTCACACTCCCCCTCTCTCAGTTTTTCTTTCCTTTCCATATTTTCCGCACACACACGCACACACACACACACTACTTTTCCTCTCCCTTATGGGTTTTCTCTCTATAACAACTCTGTCTTTCCCTCTCTCTTTTTTCCTTTCTGTCAGTCTGGACCTACCCCTTGTGTTTTCTTCTAACACCCCCACCCCCCTCTCCTCCCCAGCCCATTTCGCACATACTCACTCACCCAAACGTCCAGTGTGGCCCTCGCCACCAGCCTGCCACCCCCACGTCTTCCCCTGTGTGCCCCACTCTAATGAGCCAACGCACCAGACCACACCAGGGCAGGGCCTGCATGCTGCCGTGAGCGCAATGCTTATTTTTCTAGCCCGTTCTGTACTTAATGATAGATAGCCACGTTTTTTTTAACGTCGTGGAAAAAAAACCCCAGACGCGCTGCCTGGGGAGGGGGAAAAACAAGTCCAACCG
Organism: Alosa pseudoharengus; assembly: GCF_046254945.1. Classification (NCBI taxonomy): domain Eukaryota; kingdom Metazoa; phylum Chordata; class Actinopteri; order Clupeiformes; family Clupeidae; genus Alosa; species Alosa pseudoharengus. The sequence goes on along the minus strand of NW_027468848.1, from coordinate 25,672,515 downwards.
CTTTTGTTTTGTTTTCCCATTAATGGAGAGAATAGCCCTGCCAGGCGTTTTAATAGCTCCTATGGCCGCTACTCCATCAGTCAAAGCCCGCACACAGTCTGCAGAGAGAGGCGCAGAGAGTTATTACTTTAGAACCGGCACCAAACTCAATCTCCCAAATTGTTACGTTTTAAGTGACACCCGTGCTCACCCCTTTGGCCCTGGCAATCACATCCCACTAAAGATCTCCTATCTCCATACCCAAGCCTATTATCTCAACCCACTAGGGGATTTACGCTGCCATTTAAATACATCCAAAGACAAGCGGAGAAGATACCAAACAGCAAATTAGCTGACACGCCACAAAAGATCAAAGGCGAGAGCGAACTAAGAAAACAAGGCGGGGGGGGAGTAAGCTCATTAAGAGTTCGCCTTTATTATTGACAAAATTAAAAGAAAAAAACTTTGCTGTTGCATTAGGCAGGAGCAGAGAGAAGAAAGAGGGTTGGGGAGCGAGAGAGGAGGATTAAGTCTGAAAATGATTTTCTCATCACATCATTAAAATGACTTTGAATTATGAATTTGACACAACGTTCATTTTTCGAGAGAGCATGAGGGAGGGAGCGTGCGAGAGACAAAAACGGGAGTCGGATAATTAGAGGCACAAAAGACGGAGCTTCGCAAGCCCGTGCTGCCGCACGTTCAGAATAGCACTGAGCCAATCAGAATAAAGCGATAAAGGCCGTCAGGAGGGTCGAAGCGCGGGGAATACATGAAGATGGGTATGATAAGACCCCCACACAAGGCTGATAGAGAGCCACTAAACACAAAAGAGAGGGAACAGCAGGGGAGAGAGAGAGAGAGAGAGAGAGAGAGAGAGAGAGATAAAGAAGAAGGTACAGAGACATGCGGGGTGATAAACAGCAACTCTCTCTTTTGAAATTATATCACAGTCCCACCACCCCCTGCTCACACACACACAGACACACACACACACACACTGCCTTGCTCATTGTCTCTCTGGGTGCTTGCTGCTGCTGCCTCTGTCTGAGATGGTATACTATGTGGAAATAAGAAAGAGTGATAAAATAAAATTGCTGTTGTGTGTGGGAGAAAGCAGGAAGACATGCCCGATTATGCGTTTCAGACACGGTCAGTCACAGTCAGAGATGTGAGGGAGGAAAGAAAGGAGAGAAGTCGACAGAAAGATGGAGGACGGATGGAAAAAGTAGAGGAAACAAATATATCAGCCAAATGAGACGGCGAGGCAGAGGCGTGCGATGAAAATGGACGAGTGGCAGGGAGAGGGAAAGCCCAAAGTCTTTCTCTCGTTTGCTCATCCGTTTATTCACAGGCCGGATCAAATGAGACATCAGGGAGAGGCTCGAGACCATAGCTCCATTTAACAGAGACTATGTGCAGAGAAAGGCAATTACGGCAGCCAGGCGAAATTCGGGCAGAAGACGTCTCAGGCATTCTGTGTTCATACGCAAGCTCTGTGTCTGTGCACCAGACCTCTCATTGACCTCCATTACAACTCCAATTTCACACACAAACTAAGGGACGCACAACATAAGCACCAGCTCGAAACCTGACCATTTATTGTCCCAAACAATCATATTTGCCCCGGAGAACAGTCAAGTGTCCACGCTAAAGAGGTGTCAATTGAGCACGCTAAATGGCCTCTCTCTCACACAGTGCTTTTATTACAGTGATAAAACATAGCCGGCAACCCAATTTTGACCGTAACTGATGGACATGTTTCATTAGGTTAATGGGAGTACTCACAGAATGAGAGACACTTGTTGACTGTGAGAGAGACTGCAGGACTGCTGGGAGGACAGTTTATTATCTTTGTGCATATGTGTGTGTGTGTGTCTGTCTGTGTGTGTGTGTGTGTGTGTGTGTATGTGTCTGTCTGTGTGTGTGTGTGTGTCTGTCTGTCTGTCTGTGTCTGTCTCTGTGTGTTTGTGTGTGTGTGTCTGTCTCTGTGTGTGTGTGTGTGTGTGTGTGTGTGTGTGTGTGTATGTGTCTGTGTCTGTCTGTCTGTCTGTCTATGTGTGTGTGTGTGTGTGTGTGTGTGTGTGTGTGTAAAAGGGTTACTTGACCGGATGTTGCAGTGGGCTGGTTTCAGTCGCCTGTCAGAGTGGCCAAAGACCATCAGCAAATGCATCCAAAACAAACACATGTGCATCATAGATAGCAACAATACCATCAGCTGCCACCACAATCGCCCACAGGCCCTTCATGGGAAAAACACTCTTCTTATTTCACAAGAATTTCTGTGGAATTGGCTTAAGAATTGCTACATTAGAAATATCAATTATGGATAGATCCAAATATAATGTGTAGCAGCAATGATACAGTATGTTGTGTAGGAGTAGATGAGAACATCCCATAATTGCACAGCTGAGACTTGCTGCCTTAACTGCCTAAACAATTGAGTGACGAAATGGGTGGTTTCCCGTGGGATCAGCAGTGAATCCCGAGCTCACTCAGTTTGTGCCAGTTATTCATTTGAAGGCCTTGGTGAAGTCCTTTGTCTTCATACAGAGCCAGTGACTACCCTTTCAGCAGCTCTGAAGGTGCCTTTCACTGTCCGCTAGTGGGCCTTCTCTCATACTACCATTTCCTGTAGTAGCCTTGATGTTGATGTGGCACTGTAAGTGCAATGATGTAAACCAGATGGAGTGAGGTTGACCATAGTGCCAAAAGCATTGGTCTGCTTCCTCTTGACAATGGAGATGGTTCTGGTCTTGACTGCTGTGCCAACTGAAAGCTTTCTCAACATCTGTACAAGTTGTAATCATAGTGAACGCTATAGGCTACAACCTCAGGCCAGACGTCCCGCGCTGCCCTCTGACCATTCATCGGGATGCTGTAACAATCACCCTCAAGGCCATGGTCACAGTTAGCAGGGAGATTATGCAAAAGTCACTTGGGTGTTGTGCCCCAAACCAAGGCCAGGCGCGTGCGGTAGTTCCAGTTAAAAGTATTCCAGACAGATCAGGATGATTTCACACACCAAATATTGCCAATTTGATTCAGTAGATTTATTTAATAAAAAGTAAAGGAGTGAAAAGTGCTACCCAGTGATCCCAGTCAGGGGGCCCTGAAGCCCAAGCCTTTGCATTGAATCATTGCCTCAATATCAACAAATCAGGATGTAGGCTATGAATCTGATTGAATTTAGTATTGGCCATCCCCAAAATGCACCAGAATACAGGAAATCACATTAAACAAATTAAAAATGTTCTGGGGGAGGACCCCCAACCCCCCCCCCCCCCCCCCTTAATACATCTGGGCCCAGGGGCCTGAAAGTTCATAATCCGCCCATGAGCATTGAGGTCCAGGGACATCATGTGGAGGTCTGTTCCTTCCTTCTTGGTGACTTGAATCTGATGCAAGATGATGTTCGTGTTTTCCTGGCAACCAGAGAAGCCTGAGTCCCCAGCGTTCTATATTGATGTGTCAGTCAGGTGGTTTCTTTGCAGGTATCCTAACAGCCTATGAATCACCACGTCATTGATATTTCCCTTGATGTTCAGGAGGTTTTCATTGTGAAATTGGGCGATCTCTGATCCACCCTTTCCTTTGGGACCAGGATTCCTATTTCAGTATATCCTGCTTGTACTTTTTAAAATAAAAATAACAAAGCAAATTGAATAATTTGACGCTGCACCAATAATTGATACTCCATTTATTTTATGTATCAGAATTTTGAAACGGTTTAGAATCAGGGATCAGGGTCCTGACTCGAGAGATTTGTTTGAATTAATACTTTTATCAGCACCATTGCACACTAATAGGCTTTTCGCATCCATATTGGACCACAGAGATCCACTCCTCATTTTTAAAAAGATGCAGTATCATAGAATAGAGTTAGAACAATACACACACACACACACACACATGCACACACACTCTTCTCTCTCTCTCTATCACACACACACACACACACACACACACATTCACACACACACACACACCCTTCTCTCTCTCTCTATCACACACACACACATATGCACACACACACACACACATGCACACACACACACACACACACACACACACACACTCTTCTCTCTCTCTATCACACACACACAAACACACACACACACACACACACACACACACTCAAGGGACAGATGGAGAGAGAAATAAGAACCTTGAATATACCATACAATAACACGCCTCTGTGCCTCTGCCCCATTGCTCTCTGCGGATGACTCGGAGAGAAAATCTCACTCCCAGTTCGCATTTAAGTTTCATGAAGCTGCATCAGTGATGCATTGAAGATGTATCCGACCCTTCAGCGCAGCCTCTCACAGTAACAGAGACTAACAAGCTCCTTTATACAAACAGTGACTCGCATAGTCATACATACAGTGGATACAGAGTAAATGCTCCCAGGATTAGACAAAAGGCACAGTCATGGTGGTTGACGTTTTGCCTCCTCTTAGTCAGCAGTGGGGGGTTGAGGGCGGGGATGGAATAACACTGGGATTCAGGGAGGGAAAACGGATATACAACTGGGATTTGTTCGTACACAATTGGAAAATTGTGCAGGAACACATGGGGGGTGGAATTGGTTAAAATGGGGGAGTGTTTGTGTGTGTGTGTGTTTGGAGCTGGTGTGTGTGTGTGTGTGTGTGTGTGTGTGTGTGGGGGGGGGGGGTTGTAACCAAGATGATGTGATTATGGGAAAACAGATGGGGGAAGTGGGGTAGTGGCTACACCTCATAATAGAGTATTGAACATAATCTATTGATATTCAGGACTGGAACATTAATCTCATTCATATAGATTTATAGATCTTAGAGGGCATTAGTACCCTTCTGTAGTATTTTTGTGCTGCTTTGTTGTTGAACACCTTTGGTGCACCTTCCCTTTTTGCTCCGCGCAGAAGTGTGTTCAGTGTCAGTGTATTAATCAGGCAGGCATTTGGTGACACTTTTCCTGTGTCTACTGCAGTTGTTTTTGTCTAATTGGCTGTTTGAATGCAAAGACCTCATCACCCCCTAAAAGTGCCACTCCAGTCTCCTCCCTGTAGTATAACGAACTCAGCCCCAACTTTTTTTTTAAATTACTTTTGCAGAACTCACAAGTTCAGAAATCCATCTTTTTGATTTACAAGGCATGACAAGGGTGCAAAGTGCTAAATTATGAAAAGCTATTTTTCAACCATGCCTCGGGTCCTCCCTATTTGCAGAGAGGGGGGAAAAAGTCCAAACAGTTAACAGTGTGACTAAGTTCAGAAGTGGTACTCCAGGGAAATTTCAATGTACTGCAAACCAATTGTGATTATCTAAATTACAAATTTTGTGTAAGACCACATTATTATGATTAAAGCTAATAATTAGCACCAGGCCAATTTAATGGGAATGCCCCTGTGAATGGGAGACACTAGAATGAACGGAAACACTAGGATTTGGATGGTGTAAATCCACAAAAGGAGACAGACAGATAATGTACTAATGGGGATCTCACATTGAGCACTGGGCCTACAAATATGTCAGAAACAAATTTCAAGGAGATCGTGTCTACTCGGATATTAGAGTCGAAACATTAGGTCTTGGCACAAACCCTCTATTTCAATGTGCTCTTGCTAATGTGTATACCTTGTGGTTTATTACCAGTGATCGGCAATGCACACAGACATAAATCACAATTTTATTATGGCCAATGCAGGCGTGATTTATGATAGCAAAAGCTGAATACAATGCGGTAGCATTTGAAAGCATCTAAGGGCTTAAGAATGTGGGTGTGAGTTATTTTCACCCTGCATCCATGTCTGTGTGCCCTGTTTTGAAGCATACACACAAAGGACTTATTATTAGTAGAGAAAGTATTGCACCAGCTCAGGCAAGTTCTGCAAATATGAGACAGTATAGAGTATAGTGGCTACAAAAATGGCTCAAACTATATGAAATGACATTGTCATACGTTGCATAGCTGTGGGAATGGGCTGTGCCACATTATATTGGTCTCCTATATTAAAATTGGCCAAGTCCAGCAGAAAGCATGGGCATTATAAATTTTCTATATTTGGTACGCTGGTGTGAAACCCTTGCCAGTGGGAAAAATACAATGAGCAATATGGTCCATTCTCTTCTCCACTCGAGTATATTATGCACCAATATGAGAAGTAGCTTAGCAGCCCTGCCCAGACATATGGCTCGAGAGAACAGCCGAACTCTCTACCCTCTGTGGAGGAAAGTTTTCTCTTAGTTAAGCACTCTTGCACTTTCAAAAGTGAAGGGTGACTAAGAAGGTGGCTCTGTAGAACAAACATTGTGGAGCACAAAGTATATTTACAAATGGCCGTTTGTGGGGCAGCAGCAGCAGCAGTGGTGGTTTGTGTGCCGCCTCACCACTGAACTTCTGCTCCTGTGCTGTAGAATGATTTCTTTCACTTTTTCATACTGCTGAGCTGCTCTCGCAGTCAAATTCAAAAGCAACAGGATGGTTGACAGGTGGGGGAGAGAGAGAGGTCCGTTTTCAGAGGCGGTACATTGTATACTGTAGGAGGCAATTTCATTTTTCTAGTTGGTGAACACTGAATGGCCGACTTCGTTGAGACACCTGTTGAACCTGCAGAGGGTGGTGATGAAAGGATGGCTTATGCTTTAAATATTTGATTTGGGATTATGGCTTTATCAAAAGGGAATGAGGAATGTATGGCAGATCTAAATGTTGACTACAAATGCATGGAAAGGAATGGACATGTGAGATGTACCTGAGAGTTACTTTCACTTGAAATCCCTCTGATTTCTAGCTGAGAACAATTACAGACACAAAAACACACACATGTTCAAATGACAGCATGGCTGCAGCACATCCCTGGTTGTTCATGCTTCTTCCACAAAAATTGTGATTATGAAGGACGTCTTAGGGTGTGTTATTTTCATATAAATGAAGAGACCTGAGCTTGCACAAGCATGCCTCAAAGACAACTGACAGTGACAGCAGCCGCACCTTGTCTCATATAGGTACATTTGTAATGTTTGCCGATTACATAACATATTTAATGCAAACATACAGTGCTGTGTAAAAGTGTAAGGTACCCATTAGATTTGTCGTTTTAGCAATGTTATGATGACCATATATGTTTATTTCTCATTCAATTTCTAGAATTCAACCAGAAGATAGAGGAAATATAAACAAACAATCCGATTGGTTATTTTTGCAGTGTTATAATGACTAAGGCCATGGCAAGACCATTTTGGAAGGGGAAAGCTGAAGCAGGTTGGTATACTGGTTCTGGCCCTGACACATTGGTATCAGAAGTGGGATGACGACACTTTGACAGATCGAAGATCTTATTGAAAAGCTACAGCTGGAAGAGTTCATTGCTCACCTAAAGTGGAAAATGTGTGGCCAAAGGTTTCTATTCAAAGAGCCTTGATGAGGCAAGCTGACACTGTATTACCACCTGGGAATACAATGAAGAGGGTTACCGGAGATGTACAGTAATTTCCAGGTGGCTCCTCCACTTTGCGCCCTGCCAAAATGCTCTTGACACAGCAGCGTCAATTTTATGTTGAGTCACGGTCAAGTCAGCAGCTGATCTCCAGACCCCCGTCGTAGCTGTTTCTACCAGCAGCTATTGGCAGGTCAGGCATGCCCATCAGTGGCCTGGGTGGGGAACGACAGCTCCATCAAGAGCTTCACCCTTGGGTGATTGGTCATTATAACACTGCTAAAACAACAAATCTAATGGTAGCTTGAGACATAAATTGTGACACATCAGAACAGATGTGACACAACTGTTACATAACTTGCACTAGATAGATAGATAGATAGATGTAGATAGATAGATGAATAGATAGATAGATAGCCACATACCAATGTTGGTGGTAATTGTTTACAGAAAGCAAATTGTTTACAAAAAGTACACGTGAGGCTATAAGGATTAGCAGTGACATGCAGTCGCTAATTGGTAGTAGTATGGGCTATAGACTGCATGCTGAAATATGGTGATCTTCATCTGGATATAGCATTCATGCAAAGGAAGTTGCATGAACACTGATGTTAACCCATTTCTTTTCTCAGCATGGCATACAGTAATGTATTTTATTGTATTCATTACATTGAATTGTCTCAATTGTGCCTAACCAATCAATAAATCAATCAATCAATCAATCAACCAATTAATTTATTGTTTGTAGTGCAGTATCACCATGGCAAATGGTCAAATTTAATAGAACATACAACATGCAAACCAACTAGCAAAACATACAACCAACAAGTAAAAAGATAACTAGATGTACCGCAGAGCGGTACAAAATATGACCGCCGCCCAGTCCAGCACATTTTTTCAAAAATAAATCACGCTGAAAGGCCTATATGATTCTAACTGTCTCACTAAATTGCATTAGCCACACTCAATTCTCACTGGTATCTGCTAGACAACAAGTACCAAAACATAATTAGTTCATAGATTCCACATGTAAAATTCTTTTTATAAAACCCCACCCCCATCTTGCCTGTTCATAATTCTGAGAAATTCTTGAATTGTGTGCATGTGTGCGTGTACACGTTTATGTTTATGTGCGTGGGTGTGTGTGTGTGTGTGTGTGTGTGTGTGCGTGCTTGTGTGTTTGCCTGCGTATGTGTGTTTGTGCATGTGCATGCATGCATACATATGTCTACTGTGTGAGTATGTGTCATACGTATGATTACTGTGAATGTATGTGTGTGCGTGTGTATCTGTTTATGCACATGTGTGCACATGGAATGGGTTAACATGACCCCTGGAGGCAAACATACGGAAAAAATTGGTCATCCTAGGCCCTACGGTTCTCAAGATATTCACAGAAAACTGTGTCTGCCCTACCCTCCTTTCGGGGGGGTCCAGTACAGCGGGGGGGCTACAGATCCAAACGAAAAACGACGGTTCCATGCTATCCATGTGGGGTTACATGCCCACCAAGTTTCGTGTACCCCGGTCTTTCAGTGTCCCGGGAATCCTTGTTGGTGCACGGTCACTAAATGTACACATAAATTATTTTATTGTAAGGCCCCCCATTAACGAAAGTTCACAAAACTTGGCATGCATTCGGAGGGTGTCATAATGATCCTACACTTTCAATTTTGTGCAGTTTTGACCATGTCAGCCAGAGATATTGTGATGAAAACACCTAATTTTTTGCTTTTTAATTTTTAACTAGGTGGCGCTATACATGAAATAAGTGGTAATGGGATGGGTAGACATGCCCCCTTAAGACCAACATACAAAAAAAAGGTGGACCTCCTAGGCCCTACGGTTCTCGAGATATTCACAGAAAACTGTGTCCGGCCACCTAAAGGCCAGTTGGTGTATAGTAACATAAATTAATTTATTGTGTGGCCCCCCCATGAACGGAATTCCACGAAACTTGGCGTGCATTCAGAGGGTGTCATAATGATCCTACACTTCCAATTTCGTGCAGTTTTGACTATGTTAGGTCACAGATACCTGCGATTACAACACCTCATTTTTACTTTTTTGTGTTTAACTAGTTGGCGCTATACATGAAATGAGTGGTTATGGAATGGGTTGACATGGCCCCTTGAGATCAACATACAAAAAATAAATGGTCCTCCTAAACCTTACGGTTCTCGAGATATTCACAGAAAACTGTGTCTGCCCTACCCTCCTTTCGGGGGGTCCAGTACAGCGGGGGGGCTACAGATCAAAACGAAAAACGATGGTTCCATGCTATCCATATGGGGTTACATGCCCACCAAGTTTCGTCTACCCCGGTCTTTCAGTGTCCCGGGAATCATTGACGAAAATTTGGACATGCGAAAAAAAAATAAAAAGAAAGAAAAAAAATTAATAATAATAATAATAAGAAAAATATTTTCTTTACACTTTCCATCCTGTCCTGTCCTCTGAGGGGAGAGAGAGTGTTTGTAAGCATTTGTCAGAAAAAGAAAACAAATAAATGGTCTTGAATCATCAGTTTTCAGTTTCATAAAATATAATATGAGGAGCCTCCGGATTTCTGCTGGATTTCATCTGATTTCTTAGGAGTTTTCTCCATCTGAGTGCTGCCTTGCCACAACTGGAAGCACGATAGTAATAGGAGCACGTCCGGTGGAATGATCAATGACCAACTAAATGCTCATGTTTGTATTTATGGTATGTTTCTATTTAAACAGCATCCTTAGGAGAGGATATGGGTATTGATACAGGATAGGGAGTAATAACACTACTGAGGGGATGTTTTTCTTGTTTCCATTGTGTAGCAGAAAGAGTTGACCTGTCAGTTATGACTGGGCCCTTGCCGAGCCATGATAAACGCCAAGTGTGTGGGGCTTTGAGACAGGTGGCAAGACAACACACACAGGAAGGAAGGGTGTTGTTCTCCCACACACTCTCTTGGGTCTCACACTGGTTTTTGTCCGTATCGCTATCCCAGAGACACCCCTGGCAGCCAGGGACAGAGTCTGCTGCTGTAGATCTCCAGCCGTAAAGCATCCAGTCCTTCTGTAGGACGACTCTCATTAAGTGGACAGTCAAACCTCTCCCGCCGTCGAAATGTCAGCCTTCAGGTGAGATAGAGAGGGCGAGCACTAAATTCTGGTGGAAATATTTTGGGAGCTGAGCCATCCCACCTCTGCTGCGCCGTCTCAAAGTGGATTATATGGGGATTACTGTCCAGGCAGACTGTGTTGTGGGCCCCTTCCCCCATCCACTCGCAAACAAAGTTATTTCTCTCTCATGATTGCAGGGCTATGGGATGGTACACAGTAGGTATCAGTGTCACCCTCTCAATGAAACCCTGCCCCTACTTTATACAGGTCAGAATCAATAGATAACTGGAGACGTTAGGAAGGTCAGAGGAATATAATGGGGAAAATGTGGAATTTCAGGAACATGAAGGTGATGTTCTGTACATGTAAAGACTTTTTACGGAATCAGCTTATGTCTTTGTCTCTACGTCAATCATAATTGATTATACTCTCTAATCAACTTGGTACAATTGTAACTTTGTCCAACAACAACAACCACATGTGTCTTCCATAATCATCATAGGTGATGGTACAATGAAGGGTATGTGTTAAAAATAAAACATTTTCAACAACAAAAAAACTCCACCATCTGCCATTCCAACCTGTCTGCCTGACAGCTTGCCCTAAATAATGCACCATCAAGTGTCAAAGATGACACTTCAGTAACTGTTACTTCTTAGTGCCTCAACCACTTCCAAATGAATTCCAGTCAGGGTGCCTGAAAGTGGGAGAAGTGTACAGCTTGAGTTTCATGTAAACAAATGAAGATGTAATAATTCTCTCCCTTCTCTGGTCCGCACTTCATCAGACAGCTGGCGATCCATTTGGCTGCAGTGTGGATTTAAAACGGACGAAACGATGAGGGGAATTCTGCAAATCTTCCTGAATACCCACATGGCAATTTACTGCAATGATATCTCCAGACTTGGACACAGCAATCGATAATTCTGCAGTGTAATGAATCAGAGACTGTTGGTTAACATGTGGGATTCTTTATTTATCCATTTATAATCCATCAATCTTCAAGGAACAACATATCTAGGCTACTACAGGAGCTGCTCCGTTCTTCTCTATGTTAAGCTCTCTAGTGACCTACAAGGCTGCATCTTCAAAACGGTGGCTGATTAATCTATGAACTACTGTACTTCTGCAACAATCCATATATAACTGCCAATGGCATTTGGGTAAAGATGATTAATGTCTTTGTACTTTGTTCATAAGGATTGGCATCACAGTACCACCAACTTTCACCTCAGTGAGTGCTCTGAAGAAGAACAGGAAAAAATCAATATTCATTATTAAAATAATTATTAATTTATTTATCGGAGTGTCTATTCGTACCCCTGGTACGAATAGCCTTGGCCACACAACTGGGCTATTCACACCCTGTTACATAACAACAAAAACATGTTGCTCGCGTGCCCAAAAAACATGGCCGATATTCATTTTTTCGTCATTAGAAAGTGAAGAATTCTGAACGGTTTCAGCACTAATATCTGTTCAAATTAAATGAGATGGAAAAGTTGTGTTTTATTTTCATAATCTTTGTTCAGTGAACACATACAACCGTCAGTTTGTTAGCTAACAGAAAGCATTGTAGCATGGAAGCATGTAGTGCAGTGGTCATAGGTAAGGACTGGCATGTGGGAGACCTGGGTTCGAATCCCATGTGATGCGTTTTGGCAGAGTGAGTATGCATATGTGTACCAACGTCTCTAGAGAAAAGGCGCGCAATTTGAACAAGAAATCGGTTCTCAAACGGAAGTTTTGATTGCAACAATTAGCTAGTTCTTGCACCAGGGTGTAAATAGCATGCAGTACTATAAACACCAGGCTACGAATAGCATCCACTTGTAACTGTACATTGATGCAAACAGCATACCTTATTCAGAGTGTCTATTACACAGCTGAGCTATTCACACTCTGTTATGTAACAAAAAAAAAACATGTTGCTTGTTTAAAAAAAAAAAAAAATATATTATTACATTGTGTGATTACAGTAATATGCCAGATTAAATGCACATGGGTGCAAATAGCATACACTGATATTTGTACCAGACTTGTAGCATTTGTACTAATAGGACACATTGCTATGTGCACCGGGGTACGAATAGCATACATTGATATTTGTACCAGACGAGGTACTAATAGAACACATTGCTGTGTGCACCGGGGTACGAATAGCATACATTGATATTTGTACCAGACGGGGTACTAATAGGACACATTGCTGTGTGCACCGGGGTACGAATAGAATTAACTTCTTATTGCACCAGGGTACGAATAGCATACACTGCTAATTGTACCAGGGGTGCAAATAGCCTTACCCTTTATTTATTTTCCTGACAATTGCTTGCAAACATTTCTGTAAACATCACTGAACAAGAATGGACAGAAGGAATTGGAACATTAGACACAACTGAGGCAATGCAGTATCATGAAAATAATCAAATACATTCCTGTAGACTATGCCATAGGCCGCCAAATGGCCTGTACCAAAGTCCTTTTAGGCAAGTCCCTCCACTCGGCGGCCATTTGACACCGCTTTTTGGGCACTCGTTGGGCATCCATTTCGGCAGAAATGCGCGTGCGCAAGGCTTCACGACACCAATCTTGCTCCAGCGGCGAGATCACAACACATAATTGGCACAATGTCTTCACAACACACCATATGATTGGCTCAATGTATTCACATCACACCACATGATTGGCTCAATGTATTCACATGTCGACGTTTTGCCGAGGAAGGGGTGGGGGATATGTGTAGACAACGGCCATATTGGCATGACAAATTAGCCCCATGCATTTCTATGGAGTATTTTTTGAGTGTTGTGTCTCCACATTAGAAATTCTCTGCCTGTACTTGCATTCGCATGAATCGTTGTCACAGCGCCACCAACCTTCACCTCAGAGTTCTGAGGAAGAACAAGGAAAAAGAAACTGGAACCCAAGACCAACGACTAACCCTGCCCTCAAAATGAAAATAGATTATTCAAGACTGTGGGCCCTATTTTAGCGATCTAAAATGCATGGTCGAATAGCTTATTTAAATTTAGTGGGTTGTCAAGTCCACATTGGGAGTGGTTTTGTTATCAAACTTAATGAAACGACGGGCGGATGGCGCAACAAGGCGTTCCTATCAGTCATGGGTGTGTTTTGGGCATAACATCATACAACATAACACCATCTATCATTCCCTTTAACAGCAAGCAGCACAACTTCAAACAGCGCAATGGTATTTTGATAGTCAGCGGTGCATTTGAAGGAATCTGCTAACACACGAGACCGTATGGAACAGGTACAGTATTCCACTAAACCATGCTTTACTAAAAACCTAGCAGAGTATAGCCTACATGCATCTGCACTCGTCTATTATTTTAACTCATTGGCAAAGTGAAACTAACTTCACCGTGGTGTCATAGTCAACACAGTAAATTACTTTTACTATTGACTGACAATGGGTTACCATTGAAAACTTACCCCAATAATGTTGAAGTGCAGGGTTTCAAGTGTTAGTCAAGGTGGTAGGTCGTCCGACCGGGGTTGGGGGGTCTGGTATCGGTTGCCGTCCGACTAGGGTGGGGGGGTTATGGTGTCTGTCCGAGGGGGGGGGGGGAGTGCTGGCGTCTTGTTTGTGCAATACACTACAGACTCTGTACATTTAACAATTATTATGACCGCCGTGCAGCGAAGCGGCGGTCATATAGGTTTAGTCAGATTTTTTTTTTTTTTCTTTTTTTTTTTTTTTCTTTTTCGCATGTCCAAATTTCCGTCAAGGATTCTCGGGACACTGAAAGACCGGGGTAGACGAAACTTGGTGGGCATGTAACCTCATATGGATAGCATGGAACCATCGTTTTTCGTTTTGATCTGTAGCCCCCCCGCTGGACTGCACCCCCCGAAAGGAGGGTAGGGCAGACACAGTTTTCTGTGAATATCTCGAGAACCGTAGGGTTTAGGAGGACCATTTTTTTTTGTATGTTGGTCTTAAGGGGGCATGTCAACCTATCCCATTACCACTTATTTCATGTATAGCGCCACCTAGTTAAAAATTAAAAAGCAAAAAATTAGGTGTTTTCATCACAATATCTCTGGCTGACATGGTCAAAACTGCACGAAATTGAAAGTGTAGGATCATTATGACACCCTCCGAATGCATGCCAAGTTTTGTGAACTTTCGTTCATGGGGGGCCTTACAATAAAATAATTTATGTGTACATTTAGTGACCGTGCACCAACAAGGATTCCCGGGACACTGAAAGACCGGGGTACACGAAACTTGGTGGGCATGTAACCCCACATGGATAGCATGGAACCGTCGTTTTTCGTTTTGATCTGTAGCCCCCCCGCTGTACTGGACCCCCCGAAAGGAGGGTAGGGCAGACACAGTTTTCTGTGAATATCTTGAGAACCGTAGGGCCTAGGATGACCAATTTTTTCCCGTATGTTTGCCTCCAGGGGTCATGTTAACCCATTCCATGTGCACACATGTGCATAAACAGATACACACGCACACACATACATTCACAGTAATCATACGTATGACACATACTCACACAGTAGACATATGTACGCATGCATGCACATGCACAAGCACACATACGCAGACAAACACACAAGCACGCACACACACACACACACACACACACACACACACACACACATAAACATAAACGTGTGCACGCACACATGCACACAATTCAAGAATTACTCAGAATTATGAACAGGCAAGATGGGGTGGGGTTGTATAAAATCAATTTTACATGTGAAATCTATGAACTAATCATGTTTTGGTACTTGTTGTCTAGCAGATACCAGTGAGAATTGAGTGTGGATAATGCAATTTAGTGAGACAGTTAGAATCATATAGGCCTTTCAGCGTGATTTATTTTTGTGGAAAAAATG
Organism: Alosa pseudoharengus; assembly: GCF_046254945.1. NCBI lineage: Eukaryota > Metazoa > Chordata > Actinopteri > Clupeiformes > Clupeidae > Alosa > Alosa pseudoharengus. The sequence continues at coordinate 25,657,128 of NW_027468848.1, read as the reverse complement.
TGCTGGACTGGGTGGCGGTCATATTTTATACCGCTCTGCGGTACATCTAGTTTGTGCAATTTTAACAAAGACTATTACAAACTATAGAATAAGTGCAAAAGAAAGTGCAAAACAACAAAATGTGCAAATGTGATCAGTCACTACTTATGGCAGAGCTGACAACTAGCATCGCTACAAGCCATCCTCCTTGGCTTTAAAAAGAACATTTCAAGGGCCCTTTGGTAATTGCACTGTTTTACTATTGGACCATGCTTATATAATAATAAATAATGCTTATCTTCATGCAGGCTTTCAGACTGTTGCCCTGCAGCCTGTTCTGCAAGTCTGTCATGATCTATACACCGAGAGTGAATAAAGTTTAGATTATTTTATAGTTTTGTGTAATATGGATGGAATTTGGGCGCGGAACGCTTTTTAATTTAGAGGTCGGAGCGGCCGCTCTGTTCCGCTCCGATACCGCTCACACCACGAGTCTGAGGCGTGCCCAGACCCACCCAGAATTCATGTCTTCCTAATAAAACCAAGACCGTTAAATTTCAAAGATATTGGCCATAGTAGCCTATGTTTGTTGATGGAGATGGAGTTAGCAAAATAATTTAGAAAGGAAACTGATAAGTCATACAAGTGTACCATTCCTACTAGGGGGGGGTGCTGGCGTCTTGTTTGTGCAATACACTACAGACTCTGTACATTTAACAATTATTATGACCGCCGCGCAGCGAAGCGGCGGTCATATAGGTTTAGTCAGATTTTTTTTTTTTTTCTTTTTTTTTTTTTTTTTTTTCGCATGTCCAAATTTCCGTCAAGGATTCTCGGGACACTGAAAGACCGGGGTAGACGAAACTTGGTGGGCATGTAACCTCATATGGATAGCATGGAACCATCGTTTTTCGTTTTGATCTGTAGCCCCCCCGCTGGACTGCACCCCCCGAAAGGAGGGTAGGGCAGACACAGTTTTCTGTGAATATCTCGAGAACCGTAGGGTTTAGGAGGACCATTTTTTTTTGTATGTTGGTCTTAAGGGGGCATGTCAACCTATCCCATTACCACTTATTTCATGTATAGCGCCACCTAGTTAAAAATTAAAAAGCAAAAAATTAGGTGTTTTCATCACAATATCTCTGGCTGACATGGTCAAAACTGCACGAAATTGAAAGTGTAGGATCGATCATTATGACACCCTCCGAATGCATGCCAAGTTTTGTGAACTTTCGTTCATGGGGGGCCTTACAATAAAATAATTTATGTGTACATTTAGTGACCGTGCACCAACAAGGATTCCCGGGACACTGAAAGACCGGGGTACACGAAACTTGGTGGGTATGTAACCCCACATGGATAGCATGGAACCGTCGTTTTTCGTTTTGATCTGTAGCCCCCCCGCTGTACTGGACCCCCCGAAAGGAGGGTAGGGCAGACACAGTTTTCTGTGAATATCTTGAGAACCGTAGGGCCTAGGATGACCAATTTTTTCCGTATGTTTGCCTCCAGGGGTCATGTTAACCCATTCCATGTGCACACATGTGCATAAACAGATACACACGCACACACATACATTCACAGTAATCATACGTATGACACATACTCACACAGTAGACATATGTACGCATGCATGCACATGCACAAGCACACATACGCAGACAAACACACAAGCACGCACACACACACACACACACACACACACACACACATAAACATAAACGTGTGCACGCACACATGCACACAATTCAAGAATTACTCAGAATTATGAACAGGCAAGATGGGGTGGGGTTGTATAAAATCAATTTTACATGTGAAATCTATGAACTAATCATGTTTTGGTACTTGTTGTCTAGCAGATACCAGTGAGAATTGAGTGTGGATAATGCAATTTAGTGAGACAGTTAGAATCATATAGGCCTTTCAGCGTGATTTATTTTTGTGGAAAAAATGTGCTGGACTGGGTGGCGGTCATATTTTATACCGCTCTGCGGTACATCTAGTTTGTGCAATTTTAACAAAGACTATTACAAACTATAGAATAAGTGCAAAAGAAAGTGCAAAACAACAAAATGTGCAAATGTGATCAGTCACTACTTATGGCAGAGCTGACAACTAGCATCGCTACAAGCCATCCTCCTTGGCTTTAAAAAGAACATTTCAAGGGCCCTTTGGTAATTGCACTGTTTTACTATTGGACCATGCTTATATAATAATAAATAATGCTTATCTTCATGCAGGCTTTCAGACTGTTGCCCTGCAGCCTGTTCTGCAAGTCTGTCATGATCTATACACCGAGAGTGAATAAAGTTTAGATTATTTTATAGTTTTGTGTAATATGGATGGAATTTGGGCGCGGAACGCTTTTTAATTTAGAGGTCGGAGCGGCCGCTCTGTTCCGCTCCGATACCGCTCACACCACGAGTCTGAGGCGTGCCCAGACCCACCCAGAATTCATGTCTTCCTAATAAAACCAAGACCGTTAAATTTCAAAGATATTGGCCATAGTAGCCTATGTTTGTTGATGGAGATGGAGTTAGCAAAATAATTTAGAAAGGAAACTGATAAGTCATACAAGTGTACCATTCCTACTAGGGCTGGGACAACGCGTCGACGTAATCGATGACATCAACGCAAAAAATACGTCGACGCAAAATATGAGCGTCGATTAGTCAAGCATAACGTGTGCTGCTAAATATTTTTAATCTTACACCTTCAGTGTTTTCCATACGTTGACTAATCTGTGGCTGGGCACCACGAAATCAAAAACCGGCCACCACACGTTGATGTTCTATGTTGTAGGGCTACTGTTTACATTAAAGATAAGATAAAATAATTTCATTGAGCTGCACTTTTTACTCACACAGTCTTTCGTCGCCCCGCCCGCTCTCTCTCGTAACGAGCCCGCTGCTCCTCCTCTGCATGTGCATTTAACAAAATATTCACGATTGTTGAAGGATTGTTGTTGCCACATAGAAGCACTGCATAGAACACAGTGGGCTAAATTGCTATTAAATCCGCTTAGCATCGTGACCATGCTGCGCAAATTGAGACTCAAATCAAAACTGCTGCATTAAAGTTAAAGTAAACTCTGCTAAGGTCTTATCACAACATAGTACATTGAGGAGACTACTAAGTTAAGTTACAGTATGCAATCAAGCAGTATCTCAAAGCTAACGTTAGAATACTGTTTGGATGTCAAGTTTAGCATGCTTACTTGCAGCTGCTTGTATGCAGGGATTATTTTAATGTCTCTGAATGTTTGCAAAATCCCGATGTAAATGGAAAAGTGTTTTCCAAGACTCAAAAGTGCTTGTCCAAAGGAGAAGTACTAACCGTTATTTGAACTAACTACTTATAAATCAGCAGCCTTTTAACTGGTAATGTTAATTGCAAGGATTCCCACACAAACGTCTTAAAATGACAGGCACTCAATTAGACACTGCTGAACTTTATTGAATGCTACCTCTGACTAAGAATGCATTACTTTGCACTTGTATAGTTTTTATTTTGTAATCTTAAAAGCAATAAACGTATATTGCAATGTTAAAGAATTCATGTTTTTTCATTCAGATATGTAAATAAACATGTATAAGTTGCTATTAGTGAATTAATGTGGAGATAATCGATAATCGAATCGAAATCGAATCGGACTGAAAAAATGAATTGTTAGATTAATGGATGCATCGAAAAAATAATCGATAGATTAATCGTTTAAAAAATAATCGTTTATCCCAGCCCTAATTCCTACAAAACAACTAGATACTAACAATGTAGAGCAAGAATAACCATGTGTTGACACAGTTTCAGTGAGTAAAGATTCATTTTGGAATCTAAAGTAAGAGGACACATTTTGCGGAAACATGAGTGTGCTCAGTGTGCTACAGAGAGCAAAGAAAAACGTGAGCAATTTGAATATGCTTCATATCAAGTAGAAGGCTAAGGTAAAACTTGGATGCTAGGCAATAATCCCACTGATCCCTTTAGTTTTAGGCTTATGTGTACTAACGTTGCCAAGCTTGTTTTTTGTTGCACTATTGGTGTTGCACTATGTTTTAAAATAAATGTTCTGAGTGAAATATATAGCCGTTGCTCTTAGTTCTTTGGGATTTAAGTTTTCTGTTTAAGGTGACAATTCGGCTTGTAGATTATATCTCCCTCAATTGGAGCAAGTGTGGAGTGATTTCACTGGAGCGGGATGATTTTTAAGTGGAGCGGGGAGCGAAATTGAGCGGAGCGACCTGACGCGAATTTGAGCGGAGGACCAGCCGAGTAACCAGCCACCTGAGTAAGGAGCGGGATATTTGCACCGCTCAGCTCCGGTCATAGCTCTGATTCGGAGGCATATCACATACAGTATGTAAAGATGATAAAAACTGATTATTTTTTTTCAATTCATGGCACGTTTTTTATTATTTTTTAATGCGTTCTGCGAAAAAGGGAGACTGGCGTTGGTCACGGTTTGGAATGAAAGGGACAAAACAGGACAGAGTAACATGGCGGACTACTTACGACGTACAGTAGTTAAGGCGGCAGGCGTGTTTTGCCAAGGAAACTCTGGAATGAAACCTAAGGACATTTATCTTGCAGAGGAGTTGCTGCTTTACATATTGTGACAGTCCGTCTTCAGCTGTGCTTCATATGCGTCTTTTGCTGTAGACCAGGTTTTTCTTTGCCGTAATGCTTTTTAGATGGTGTAAGATAGAGATTTTTAGATAATGCGCCAGACCCCACCTTAGGTTGTTAATTGCCACACCCCTGGGCACAAAAAGTGAAAGTGAAGTGCATGGCGCAAAACTCGAGTGTAAAATAGGAATAAACTTTGCGTCGGGATGATAATCTGCTTTGCGTCGCGAAAATAGGGCCCCATATATGTGCTTACAAACACTTTCACATCACTGGACAAGAATGGACAGAAAGATTCGGAACATTAGACATAACTGAGGCAATGCAATATCATGAAATTGTCACAAGCGCCACCAACTTTCACCTCAGAGATCTGAGGAAGAACAGAAAAAAGGAACTCTGACCAACCCACCCTCACATTCCCCAGGCCGACTTTCCTATCGGCAAAGGTTGTCAGGCAGAGTCTCATCTGATTACATGGAACAGCGCTGCAAAGCATTACCCTGCGGAAACACAATCTAATCAGACCTGCAATCTGAAAGCTATCTCAACTGAGCTATGTTGTGTCTCCCTCCCTCCTGCCTACCACTCCCCAATTCCCCCACATCCCCCCTGAAAACCAATACCGCACATCTGAATGCTAGCGACTTAGAGCTATTTGATTCCAACCACATACATGACTCAATTTGTACAGGTCAGTCAACAACAACCCACAACAAGATGGGAAAGAGGAAACAACAAAGGAAAAGCAAGAATGTAGTGAATTCGCCCTCGTCTCAGGACACCTTCTGTGTCGTAATGAGAGCCACTAGCAGTGATGTAGGTGTCTTTGTGCCTTATGCATAAGGGAGAACACAATTACTGTACCTTTTGAAGCTGGCGATACCTCAGAACAAACAAACAGCGCAACAACACCAACCAAAAAAGGAAACAAGAACAGAATTTATTGGGGTGTCAGAAAACAACAACCAATCACCAAGACGGAATTAATAGCTCCGTGCCTGGAGTGCACGAGGGAGGATGGGAGGCAACCTGAGGGGAAGAAGATGAAGAAGAAAGACAGTTGCATAAGAGTGAGACAAGTCCAGAGGTTTTTATTTTTTTTGTTTTTTTCTCTCTTTCAGCAAAGGTTTGTTTATACTAAGCTCCATCTGTATTATGTTACGTTTCAACGCAGCACTGCTCCTCGGGGCTTATGAAGAGAAAATGAGAAAGAGAGAGGCACAGCAAAAATGAGAGAGAGAGAGAGAGAGAGAGAGAGAGAGAGAGAGAGAGGACAGGAAGGGAGCTGCAGGGAATATGAGGTCACAAAGGATTTATTTCACTTTTGTCCGAAAGCTAGTTTTTTTCAAGAGGTGACCGAGAGCAGAAAAGAGGGGACGGATGGCTGCTGAAAGGTGAAGGTGGGATTGATAGCACACAGGATGGGGGGGGGGTCAAAGAATGGGGGAAAGTTAAGAGCCCAAGTTCAATCTCTGGGGACTGTTAAGTTGGCGTACCATCAAAGCAGCTGAAAATTGAATTGAGAGGACTCTGAGAGCTGGTGGCAGCCAGGGAACTGGCGGATGGAGTGGAGAGGGTGTGTGTGTGGAGGGGGGTGGGGTGAACACGAAGGGCTTGAGGTGAGGCTACTCATGCCTGGGTGAGCTTTGAATTTGAATTTGAAATTGGAGACCGAGTGGCAGGTCACTCCATGCCACCGAGGCTTGTGCTGCTATCTCTGTGTAAACCTTCTCTCTCAACACCCATACCCCCTCTCTCTTTCTCTCTCTCTCTCTCACTCCCTCCTCTCTCTATATCTCACCCCTCTCTCTGCTGCTCTCCTCTCTTCTCTTCATGTGAGGGTGTGCAGATGGTGCAAAATTAGCCCGCAGATATTAAGATACCCAAGAGATGGAGTGTACGAGATGCTACTCTCCACTCACGTACCCTCACACATGCCTCACATGAAGTCTATACAAATAACCAAGCTCAGATGCTCCATCATGTCGAGTAGCCATGGTAACACACACATTCAAATGCCACACTCCTTAGTAATACCATTCTGATATCTGTTTGATGTAGTTAGGTGAGCTACTAAAGTGTAATTTAAAACATAAACATTTAAGCTCAAAAACATAAATCCACTCACACATACACTTATACATACAGGTATGCATTCACATCCATACACATTGTCTCTGTCTCTCACACACACAGGCATACACACACACACACACACATTCACACACATACAGAGAGAGAGAGAGAGAGTCTCGTGCCTCCACAAATAACCTGCAATTATGTGGCTATGATGTCATTGATTTTCTGCATTGGTTGTACTCTGCTTTGCTGGGCTATTAGAGGGGATGGAAAATGCTTCCCTGTGCAGAATACTAATATGCTAATTTAGTTCTGGCAAATCTGAAATGTTTTTCCTCACTGCACACGCAAAGGCCTCAAATAATTGACTTTCATTGACTGGAGTGACTACACCGGGAGCGCAAAACCGGCGAGGAAAGACTGTGATTGACAGGTGGCCTCAAGTCCGATTGACACTCCAAAACTTGGCTGCCTGACAGAGGAAACACTGCCAGGGAATATACTTTGCAAGGAGCTTAAAGGAGAGTGGGAGAAGAGGAGACGTTAGAGAGGCGAAAGGAAGACATGACGGAGGAAAGAAAAAGATAGATAGATAGATAGGTAGATAGATAGATAGATACATACATAAATACATACAATACATACATACATAAATATAGTACAGTATACAGTACATAGATACTGTAGATAGATAGCTTTATGCTATCATTCATCACAAGAGGAATTCCTACACTGCATTTGAACCATCTGTGGTTAGTGAACACATACTAGGAGCAGTGAGAACGCACAAACATCTGGAGCAGTGGGCAGCCATTGTTGCAGCGCCCAGGGAGCAGATCAGTCGTGGATGTGGCCATGGGAGAACACTGTTCAATCACTCAGTAGGCCATGGCAGCCCTCCAGAGAGCACGAGAGGGAGACAGACAGCACTGAAAACAGGCAGCTAGAAAAGGAATAAAAGGAAACAGAGCAATAGAGGACATCAGTCAGGGAAGAAAGAAAGGAAGAATAGAAAGAGCAGTAGAGCCTCAAAGAGAAAGAGAAATGGGGTTGGGGTTAAAACAGAGCGAGAGAACATAAGATGGAGGGGGGGGGGGATGAAGATAAGTGAGAGGGAGAGGAGCGGATGCTGGAAGGATGGCTCAGGTAATGGGTGACGAAGCGTGAGAGCGGGATGGTGTTTCTCGGCGCGCACGTCTCCCTGCCCATTGATTATCTGATGGGCCGGAAGATGGGTAGGGGAGGTTAAGTGTGAAGCACGGCCGGAGCCATTACACAGGCCCCTCTTTGTGCCTCTCCCCTGGAGCCCCAGTGAGACGGGTGGCGTGTCACAAGACCTAATGTTATAAACCTGCAAATCTGATCAGCCCAACGCCATTAACCGCGCGGCCGCCTTCAAAATAGTCCGAGCGAGGGGGAGCGGGGGGGGGGGGGGGGGGGGGGGGCGGCACCTCTAATCCAATTCCTGGTCAATTAATGTTGAATAGGAGGGATTACACCACTTTAAAAAGGTGAGTATAGAGACCTGAGAGATCTCAGCAAAGGAGAGAGAGAGAGACATGTCCAGCCTTACATAACCTGCCCGTAGTGCTGACAAGGCACTCACACATACACATGCACAGGTGAGTGAGATAACACTGACTGTGAACTCGAGAGCGAACCATTAGCTGCTCAATCGGGCGCTCCACCTGGGAGAAGGCTAATTAAGGCTGATGATAATGGAATGAATGGAATGCCTCGCCGCGCACTTTATGAAGAGTCTGTCCAGAGAGCTAGGGCATCCAAAAAGCAAAAAACAAGGCCTTGTATAATGCACGCCCTGAGCGGTATTGATTCGGCAGCAGCTTACAAGAACAGCGCTGGTGAAGCGCGGAAGTCTGCGGTCGGCCAAAGGGTAGCGTGGGAGACATATGGCAGGGTGGGCGGGGGGTTGTGAATATGGTGGTGTTTTTTTCTGACCCCCTGCCCTCTCAGACAGACAGAAACACACACAAGGGTCCTCATAATACTAAGACTTATGGGATTAAGTTGGATGAGGGCAATTTGGCTATTTTGTCTGCTACGTAGGTTTGAGGGCTAACGGGGGGGGGGTTAAGTACTGGTAAATCAGGATGGAGTGCAAAGATGAGGGGTGGGGTAGAGGGGTGGGGTGAGAAGATGAAGATAGAAAAATGGGGGCAGGAAGGAAAAGGGATGAGAGAGAGGAAACGTGATGGAGTGATAGAGCGAATGCCCAACGAAGCAACGGAAGCGCACAACTCACATCTGAATTTAGATAGACGCAAAAACAACTTGAGGAAATCGCCCTCGGATCAAGAGAAGTTCTGCAAGCTCCCATATCCATATTTCGCTCTCAGAGAATAACTCTCTCCATCTCTGTAAAAGAAAAACTCTGAGAGTCAGTATCTCGGCCCAATTAAACTTGAAACATAAACCATTTAAGAGCATCAAAAATGCCAGCAGGCTGTTACATAAACTCATGCTGCCTAATTGGGCTCAAGTTGACTCGTTCTGAGGGAGCAGAGAGAAGCCAGATGAGGTGCCAGAATTGATAGCAGCAGTCCTGTAGCGACTACGCTAACAGCATTAGCTGCTGTAGCAGCAGCAGTAGCAGCCATATTAGGAGACAGTGGCTCACTGAAGAGGGTGACTGGGAAAGAGGGGCAAAAAAAGAATGTCTGCATGACATGAAACAGAAACCCTGATCAATGGCCCCCCTCCATCAGCTCGTTAATAAAAACTGCGCCTTTTATTAGATATGGGTGAAATATTTATAAGATGAATATTTCAGGAGCCCAGTAGGTTGCGGCAGAGGAGGAGAAAGAGCAAGAAAGGAGGAGGAGAGGAGAAGGAGGTGGAGGAATGGTCCCAGACGCTGCACGAGGGCTTAAAGCAGCTCGCGCCAACCCTCTGCTCCGCCACCACCGCCCTGCCACTAAAGCACATTTGTACCGAGACAGGGAGTTGAATAGAATGTGGCGCATTAGAAGGGCTTCTAATGCTCTGACTCCGGAGCAGCAAAGCCTCTTGGTGAGTGAGGAGGACGCAGGGGGTGAACGGAGAGTCATTCAGGCATTGACTGACACAATACTGTGAGATGTCCCTGATCTGCGCAGTCTCTTTGTCTGTCTCTGGAATCGCTCTGCTTTCGCACCGAGCGCGTCTCTCGAGACGTGCCAGGGACGTACTCTACTTGGTCCCATCAGTATTCATCTGGCTCCCCTCCCCAGTGCTTCTGTGTGTGTGTGTGTGTGTGTGTGAGAGAGAGAAAGAAAGTGTGTGTCTATATGTGTGTAGAAGACAGTGTGTGTGACTGTACAGTATGTGTGTGTGGGAGAGAGAGAGTGTGGTCGACTGCCCCATGTGGATGGGTTAGCATCTCTTAAGCAGTGGACATAGCCTCCATGCCCTTGGCCTGTGCTGGGGACAGCGGCAGGCGTGTGGCCACCCAGGAGCTCCTGCTCTCCAGGCCCCTTTACACTGCCGCAAGGACTCCCGGTGATCTAGCATCTCACCCTGTCACTTCTCCATGAGGAGCTGACCTGACACAGACACCATGTGTGTGCATGTGTGGGTGTGTGCATACAGTACATGTGTGTGTGTGTGTGTGTGTTTGTAAGGTGTGAATGTGTGTTGATATGATTATGCATTTGTTGTATGGGTGGTTGTTTGTTTATGTGTTTGTCTCTGTGTGTCTGTGTATGTGTGTGTGTCTGTGTGTATGTGTGTGCAAAAAAGTGTGTGAACAGACATGTGTGCAAGTTTGTGAGAGTGTGTGTATGTGTCTTAACGCTAAGTCAAAATGCGTGAATTTATGTCTAAGCGTGTGTACATCTCTGTTTAGCTTTGCGTCGGGTTTTTATGTGTGTGGAAATGTATGAAATTATGCCTCGGCGCATTATTCACTGTCTAGGATTTATTGTGTGTGTGTGTGTGTATTTGAGAATTTCTGAAAATGTGTATGAGTGTGTGTGTGAGAGGGAGGGAGGGAGGGAGAGGGAGTGTGTGTGTGTGTGTGTGTGTGTGTGTATAATCTGTTGTGTCTGTGTGTTTGTGTGCATTTGTAAATGTCAGCGTCTGTGTATGTCTGTGTTGTGTTGTGTTGTGTTGTGTTGTGTGTGTGTATGTGTGTGTGTGTCAGTCTGTGAAAGCGAGGAGCTGTGTTTGTATTTACATGTGTTTATGGGGCTCTGTGCCCAGCTCTGGCTGCGCTAAGCCAGACGGACGGGTGGATCGACGGATCGGTGGCACACTCCCTGGCAGCCCCAGTACTTCCAGGAGATGATTGGTGTGTCTTGCCCCCATCCCCCCCCCCCACACACACACACACACATACACCCTCGCCTGTCTCTTCTGTCGTCTGCTGACTTCAGACGGGCGACTGATGCGGGCGGTGTCTGTTGTCTGCTCGTGGCAGATATAGCCTGGCTTCTCCTTCTCGCTGTGCGCGAAATGTCACTCAGAATGAAGACAGCGGCACTAGAGGCCTGGCCACACTTTCAAAAAATAAAAAATACAAATACACACTCTGGCAGATAACGTTTCTTGATGTCGATATCTGCGGATGATGTGCTGAAAAAAAATCAATTTTAATTTGATAAATCAGAGCAAGGCATCTCCATGGTCATGAATTACCTACACTAGCACTCCAGAACAAAAACAGCGTAATGGGGCCCAGCTTCCCATCATGCCCCTTTCTACTGTTGCCCAGGCGTCGGGAAATTAAAAAAAATTAAAAAACACGCAAACACGGAATTGGCTGCGTTACGGCAAGTTGCTCTTTTCCTTTTAAATCAGATTTGACGACGGAGGGTAAACCTGCCATCGAATCCCCATCCACAGAATGAAAATTTGGCAAAGGGGGGCTTTAAAGTGCTGCCGCACAGCCAGAGGGAAGATTAGATTTGCTCTGGCAAGATATTCACTACAGCATCTTATTGATACAGCATTACAGAGAGTGAGAGGGGGGCAGTTTGGCCTAAGGAGGCAACTCGCTGGAGGATCCTGCCTTACGACTTCTCCCTCCCAACACACACACACCCAGCCCCCCAACTCACCCCCTTCCTCTCCTTACACTTAATCAGGCCGATCTCCTACACCCGAATAAATTGATTGTTTGACCAAACAAACAAATGAAGCAATTAATCTAAGCAGGAGGCAGGGGAGCGGAGGGGAGAGAGAGAAAGAGAGAGAAAACACAGCTCCATTGTGGCAGAACTTCTCTATTGGCGCGCAGCTCCGCGGGTCAGCCGATGTGAGATTAATGCGTTACTGGAATGGGCGCGTTTCGTGCGGTGCAGACAGGAACAAAGGCTCGTTTTGTCTCCTCATACGTTCCCCTGCGAAAATACAAAGCGACCTCCATCCACTCAACGCTGACCCGTGGTGGGTCTTATGATTTTGAAGTGCCGCTGCCGCACCTTCGAGACAACGTTTGATTCTTTTTTTGTCGTTTTTGTTGTTGTTGCTGTTGCTATGTCACTGAAGGAGGCACGAACGAACACTGCTGCCTCGAAATGGGAGCTAATGAGGAAGTGCTGCACAGCGACGCAGGAGATACTGATATTACCATTAAATGTGACTAATAATGCTGCCATAGGTATCACTAGCACATTGCGCTTGCAGTATCATTAGCGGCAAGGGCTAAGGGGAAGCACATGTATGCTGTGCATTGCTAAGTGAACCAATTTTGGGAGTGGCTGGGCGATGTTTTATTACAGCTCATAAGAACCAAGGTCAGCTGAAGAAGATGAACTGCCTTTGCTTCCCGTCCAGCGGGAGCCTAATTTATCACTTTCATTCCCCCAGCCCCCCCGCCCCCGGCCCCCTGCCCTGCCCCATGCTACAAGCTCTCCCACTGGGAGACCACTCTGCTGAGAGGCCTGGAGCCCAGGAAGAGGGGAAGCGGTGGGGGAAGGGGTACATGAGAACCGTGTCGATAAAAGCTTGTGTGTGTGTGTGAGTGAGAGAGAAAAAGTGAAAGAGAGAGAGAGAGTGTGTATAAAGATGGATATGGATCTGTGTGTGTATGCATATGTAGAATATGGATCTATGTGTGTGTGTGCGTGTGTATGTAAGTGTGTGTGTGTGTAGATCTGGGGGAGTGCCTAAGTTATGCATGTGTCTTATTATTAGACAGAGAAGGAGGGTGGATGGAGTGAAAAACAGAGAGAGAGTGAGAGATGAAAGAGAGAAAACGAAGATGCTGGAATGTTGCCAGCGTCCAGGGTCACGTCTACTTGCTAAATGGGAACTCCAATTACCACCATTCACATGATCATGGCTATCATTGTCTCTCTTAGATTTACACCCTAATTGCTTGTATTATCTCTGCTGGACTTTGATTATCCATTCTGGTCA